>NC_053025.1:354884366-355184366 GCF_003073215.2 Triticum urartu
CAAAAACATGACGAGGAGTCTCGAAATGGTTGAGACGTAAAGATCAATATATTGGACGATTATGTTCAGACACCGGAAAGGTTCCGGATGGTTTCAGACATATACCGGAGTACCAGGAGGTTACCAAAACCCCCCCGGGGGACTTAATGGGCCTACAAGGGCCTTAGTGGAAATAGAGGGCAGCAAGGGGAGTGTGGGGCGCCCCCCAAGGCCCAAACCGAATTGGTTTAGGGCAAGGGGGGCCAGCCCCCTCTTTCCTTCTCCTCCTCTCCCTTTCCTTCCCCCTCTCCTACTCCAACTAGGAAGAGGAGGAGTCCTACTCCTAGTGGGAGTAGGACTCCCCCTCTTGGCGTGCGTCTCCCTGGCCGGCCGCCTCCTCCCCTTGCTCCTTTATATACGGGGATAGGGGGCACCCCATAGACACAACAATTGATGATTTATCTCTTAGCCGTGTGCGGTGCCCCCCTCCACCATAATCCACCTCGATCATATCGTAGCGGCGCTTAGGCGAAGCCCTGCATCGGTAGCATCATCATCACTGTCACCACGCCGTCGTGCTGACGAAACTCTCCAGTGAAGCTTTGCTGGATCGGAGCTCGCGGGACGTCATCGAGTTGAACGTGTGCAGAACTCGGAGGTGCCGTGCATTCGGTACTTGGATCGGTCGGATCGTGAAGATGTACGACTACATCAACCGCGTTGTGCTAACGCTTCCGCATTTGGTCTACGAGGGTACATGGACACACTCTCCCCTCTCGTTGCTATGCATCACCATGATCCCGTGTGTGCGTAGGAAATTTATTGAAATTACTATGTTCCCAACTATGGCATCCGAGCCAGGTTTTATGCATAGATGTTATATGCACGAGTAGAACACAAGTGAGTTGTGGGCGATACAAGTCATACTGCTTACCAGCATGTCATACTTTGGTTTGGCGGCATTGTTGGATGAAGTGGCTCCGACCGACATTACGCGTATGCTTACGCGAGACTGGTTCTACCGACGTGCTTTGAACATAGGTGGCTGGCAGGTGTCAGTTTCTCCAACTTTAGTTGAACCGAGTGTGGCTGTGCCCGGTCCCTGTGAAGGTTAAAACATCACTAACTTGACGAACTATCGTTGTGGTTTTGATGCGTAGGTAAGAATGGTTCTTGCTCAGCCCGTAGCAGCCACGTAAAACTTGCAACAACAAAGTTGTAGCACCCCGGATGTAACTTTCCCAATTTGTACTCCAACTCTTGCCGTCTCCGGCGTTAAGTTATATTTATTTCCTCGGGTTCGGGTTTTGTCGCCACGTGTTGTTGTCGTTGTCATGCATCTCATATCATGTCATCATGTGCATTGCATCTGCATACGTGCTCGTCTCAGGCATTCGAGCATTTTTTCTCGTTGTCCGTTTTGCATTCCGGTCCTTCGTTCTCCTCCGGTGGCCATTTCTAGATTTCTTTCATGTGTGGGGATTAAACATTTCCAGATTGGACCGAGACTTGCCAAGCGGCCTTGGTTTACTACCGGTAGACCGCCTGTCAAGTTTCGTACCATTTGGACTTCGTTTGATACTCCAACGGTTAACCGAGGGACCGAAAAGTCCTTGTGTGTGTTGCAGCCCAACACCCCTCTATTTTGGCCCAAAACCCACCAAACTCTGCTCCATCATCTAGAGCATTCGATCACGATCGCGTGGCCGAAAACCGCACCTCATTTAGACTCTCCTAGCTCCCTCTATGCCTATATATAGAACCCCTCCGTTTTCGGATCTCCTTCCTCCCCGAAACCCTAAAAAAAATCCACCGCGCCGCGCCGGACACATCGGGTCCGGGCGGACGAAGCTGCCGCCGCCGCCCCGCGCCAGTAGCGCGCCGCCACGTGGCACCCGGCGCCCGCCGCCGCCGCGGCCCGCACGGGCCCGAGGCCGAACCGGGCCGCCTCACCCGTGCCCGCCGCCGCCTTCTTCCCCGCGCTCGGCCGCCGCCTCGTCGCCCTCCGCCGCCAAGCCCCTCGTCGGCCGGACCCAGCCACCGCACTCCTCCCCGCCGCCTCGCGCTCCGCCGGCTGGAGCCGAGCTCCGCCGCGGCCGGCCATCTCCTCCTCCTCCTCTGGCCTCGCCTCCCCGCACGGATCCGACCGCCCCGGCCGTATTCTTCTTCTCCGGCTCAACTCCGGCGAGCTCCAGCTCGCGCCGGCGAACCTCGGGCCGCGTGCCCCCGAAACCTAGATCCAGATCCGGAGGTTGAATTTTTCCTAAGTCCTCAGAATTTTTAGTTCATATGCCCATGTTCGCGGCTCCGTAACATTGCATCCGTAGCTCCGGTTCATGCATATAGCATATCAAAATGTTTATCTCAGAGAGTACATCATTTCATTACATTGCATCATTTTCATTTGAGTTCATCTTGATGCCCGAAATGCTGTTAGAAGAGGGCTACTTGAGTTAATTGTCAGATCTTCTACTCCGTTTAGCACTTTTGTCATTTTTGCCATGATTATTGTGTGCATGATATGCCCGTGAGTTCTACATGTGTTTTGTTAAGGGTTTTGTCATCTTTCCAGAGGTGCAACCCATGTATTTTTAGGATGTGTGTGGTGAATTGTGCAAGCTTGCAAAGTAGTGCACTTGCTATGTCTATTTTCAGGGACTTAGTAATTTCACTAAGTCCTGGAGCTGTTTATCTCATGATGCCATACGTTCTTGTTGTTTCCTAGTGATCCGTGCCTCTTTCATGGATGATCAGTAAGGGAGTTTTGTTAATCTTGTAGTGCTCTATCCATCCATGTCTTTGTTTGCAATTATGGAGCACCCTAGCTTGAGTCAATCGAGCTCTACTTTTGCTACTTTGTGAATCTGGGCAGATTGTCAACTTGTTTGCAATTTTGCCGGTGATGTTGTAGTTGATCCGTGCATGCCTATGCTATTGTTCTTGCCATGTCTAGCTTGCATTTTGTGCCTTCTTGATGGATGTATGCTTGTCTTGCCATGACTTGCTCTGTAGTGAGTGCATCGAGCTCGTAAACATGCCTACTTGAGTTATATTTCAGCATGTGTCAGTTTTTCACTAAGTCTGAAGCTGATTATGTTTTTGCTATGTTCACATGCTTGCAATTGTATTTTCTGATCCCTTTTGGCTCAAGGTCACTAAGGGACTTTTGTTAAGCTCTTTGAGTAGCTCCATGCCATGCTTTACTTTGCCATGATCAGGTCCTGTAGCATGTAGTTTTGTTGCTCTGAAGAGGGCTACCTGATCTGAAATTCCAGACAAGTGTTGATTTCACTAAGTCTAAGATCTGTTTGCCATTTGCGTTTTTGCCATGCTTGTTTGAACCTGTTAATGGATGATTTGGCCGTAGCTCAGTGCTAGACTTTTGTTAAGAATCTTGTGTGCATCCCTGCCATGTATTTTGTTGTCATGTTTGGGTGCTGTAGCATGTTCATCTCATTGTATTTAGAGGCCTACTTGCTGTAAATCGCAGACCGGTGTCATTTTTGAATCGCTTGCCATTTCCAAACCGTAACTCCGATTCCGGTGTTCTTTATATCGTTTTCAAGAGATTTCATCTCATATTTCCAGTGGTACACTTGGATTTCCAAGTTGAGGCCAGGTTCATGCATTTCATGTCATATTTTGCATTTTGCATCTCGCATAGCATATCATCTTTGCATCGTGTTGTTTGAGTTTGCACGTGGTTGATTGTATCCTTGTTGCTTGTTTGTCTTGTTTGGGTAGAGCCGGGAGACGAGTTCGCTAACGAGGAGCCCGTTGAGTTTGCTTTTGAGGATCCAGTCAACTCTGACAACTGTGTAGGCAAGATGATCATACCCTCGAAATCACTACTATCTTTGCTATGCTAGTTTGCTCGCTCTTTTGCTATGCCATTGCTACGATGCCTACCACTTGCTTGCAAGCCTCCCAAATTGCCATGTCAAACCTCTAACCCACCTTGTCCTAGCAAACCGTTGATTGGCTATGTTACCGCTTTGCTCAGCCCCTCTTATAGCGTTGCTAGTTGCAGGTGAAGATTGGAGCCCGTTCCTTGTTGGAACATTTATTTACTTGTTGGGATATCATTATATTGCCATGTTATCTTAATGCATCTATATACTTGGTAAAGGGTGGAAGGCTCGGCCTCTCGCCTAGTGTTATGTTCCACTCTTGCCGCCCTAGTTTCCGTCATATCGGTGTTATGTTCCCGGATTTTGCGTTCCTTACGCAGTTGGGTTATAATGGGAACCCCTTAATATTTCGCCTTGATTAAAGCTTTTCCAGCAATGCCCAACATTGGTTTTACCATTCGCCACCTAGCCTTTTCTTTCCCTTGGGTTCTGCAGACTCAAGGGTCATCTTATTTTACCCCCCCGGGCCAGTGCTCCTCTGAATGTTGGTCCAACCGAGCGATGTCCGGGGCTCCCAGGGGAAACTCTGGGCTGGCCTACCCGACGTCTGGCTCATCTGAGTGTGCCCTGAGAACGAGATATGTGCAGCTCCTATCGGGATTTGTCGGCACATTCGGGCGGTGTTGCTGGTCTTGTTTTAACCTGTCGAAGTGTCTTGAATTACCGAGATACCGAGTCTGATCGGAACATCTTGGGAGGAGGTCTATTCCTTCATTGACCGTGAGAGCTTGTCATGGGCTAAGTTGGGACTCCCCTGCAGGGATTTGAACTTTCGAAAGCCATGCCCGCGGTTATGGGAAGATGGGAATTTGTTAATGTCCGGTTGTAGATAACTTGAACCTTAATTTAATTAAAATGAATCAACTGAGTGTGTTACCATGATGGCCTCTTCTCGGCGGAGTCCGGGAAGTGGACACGGTGTTGGAGTAATGTTTGCGCAGGTTGCTCTCTAGTTTCTCGCTCGCTCTTTGCCTCCTCTTCTCGTCCTCTTTTGCGAATAAGTTAGCCACCATACTTGCTAGTCGCTTGCTGCAGCTCCACTTATATTTACCTTGCCATACCTATAAGCTTAAATAGTCTTGATCGCGAGGGTGCGAGATTGCTGAGTCCCTGTGGCTCACAGATTACTATTACACCAGATGCAGGGCCTGATGATTCCGCTCCAGGTGACGCGTATGAGCTCAAGTGGGAGTTCGACGTAGACTCTCAACGTTACTACGTTTCCTTTCCCGATGATCAGTAGTGGTGCCCAGTTGGGGGTGATTGGGACCGTGTCGCATGTTGGGTTCTCTTTTATTTTGGCGCCGTAGTCGGGCCAGGAGTGTTTGCATGATGTAATGTTATTTATGTACTTGATTGACATGGCGAGTGTAAGCCAACTATGTTATCTCCCCTTTGTTGTTCATATTACATGGGATGTTGTGAAGATTGCCTAACTTGCGACATATGCCTTCAATGCGACTATGTCTCTAAGTCGTGCCTCGACACGTGGGAGCTATAGTCGCATCGAGGGTGTTATAAGTTGGTAATCAGAGCCTTCCCCGACCTTAGGAGCCCCATTGCTTGATCATTTTTAGCGGCCGAGTTGTGTCTAGAAAAAAATGTTTTGAGTCTTTAGGAATTATATATCGGAGAGTTTTGGAATTCTTTTTACTTCCCAGTCTCCTGATCGCTCTGGTAAGGCATCCGGACGTAGAGTTTTGACTCTTCTCTTCTCAAATTTCACTAATTTTTTTTTTAGGATCACGTGGGTATCTTGGAATCGTTCCGATGGTTTTATGATGAGAACATTGTCTTGGTACCTCCTGTCAGGGGTTTAGTGGAAGTGTCCCGGGGAGTTGAGCTCTGAGGTGTTGTCATCATAATTTTATCGTTGCAGTTCTGGAATACCTGAGTTTAGTACGCCGACATCAAAAATCTCTTTTATGCAGTTCGTTGGTGAGATAACCTCGACGCCACCCAGTACTGGGGCGGGAGTTCAGGAGTATCGCCATAACTTGTATAACGGATGCTTTTCGAAGGTTGAGGTAGATGATTTCCGAAGGTTTCTTGGTTATGTGTTGAAGGATGGATACAGCTGGATGTAGGATTTGCTAGTTTGGGTGAGATATTATGCTTCCCTTGTATCCCCAACACCTGATTGCATAACCGGAAAGGTTCGGGAGTTTCATAGGTGGGAATTCTAGTAGCTCTAGTTCTTCTTCCACGGATATTGGTTTGAGATTGGGATTTCTTACCGATTATTCGTTCTTCATTCGTACCTTGTTGATTTATTTCTCTACCTTAATTCTATGTGGCTTCTCAATTTATGGATATGTGACCATTTCAAGAGGAACGCATTCGTTCATTTTGTTTGGATGTGAAGACTATATGTTGCAATATTCATTCCGTTGGATTCAGCTTCAATATTTGTCTATCAATGTGCTAATGGTGGTCAACCTCTTCAGGATGGCTCCTCCAACGCGCACAAATCCGAATCCTGATCCGCCACCACCTCCACCTCCTCCAGAGGCATGGAAAGCTGTGATGGCCGCAACCAATGCAAACACACAGTTGATCATGCAAATTCTCCAAGAGTGCAACCAAGGGAATCAAGGCAGCAATCAGAATCACTTTGCTACACTCAACCAGTTCCTTGCTAATGGGCCAAAGACTTTCAGCAATTGTGTTGAGGCAACCGATGCTGACGATTGGCTTGTGGACCTGTGCAAGCATTTCAAGTGCAGTAACGTCAGGCCTGAGGACTTTGTCAAGTTCGCTTCCTTCCAACTCAAAGATCAAGCTGCAGAATGGTTCCAGCAGTACAAGGATTCCCGAGGTGGACGTGTTATCACTTGGGATGATTTCCGTTGAGATTTCCGAGCTCATCATATTCCTCAGAGCGTGGTTGAAAGCAAGCATGAGGAATTCCGCAATCTGAAGCAAGGCTCTTTGTCTGTCTATGACTACAACAAGTTGTTTCAGAAGCTCGCCCGCTTTGCCAAGCAGGACGTGCCTGATGAGAAGAGCACGATATATCAGTTCAGGGGTGGCCTCAGAGAAGAAATCCAGCTAGCTCTTGTTTTCTTCGAGCCCTTGAGGTACGATGAGTTCTACAACATGGCACTGAAGCAAGAGGCTGCTCAGTTGAGGTGTGATGCTTCCAAAAAGCGAGTCAGAGATGTTACTCCTTCTTCCTCTACTCAAGTGGCCAAGCAGCAGAAGTATTGGCTTCCTCCTCCTCCGTTCCGTCAGCCGTATCAGCAGAAGAGCAAAGGTGGCAGTGGTTCTTCCCACCCACCCAACCCTGGCTTTCAGAACAAGACTTCGTCTCAAGCTCCAAGATCGAGTGCTCCGTACCACCGTCCGCTTTCAGAGGTCACGTGCAACAAGTGCCAACAGAAGGGTCACTATGCCAACAAGTGTTTCAACCAGAGGCGTCTTCCTCCTCCTCCTCCTGTCAGATAGGCAAGTACAACTGTGGTCAAGCATAACCCCAAGTCCGCCAAGGTCAACTTGATGAATGCAGCTCAGGCAGAGGACTCATCAGATGTCATCATGGGTAACCTTCCTGTTAATGATATTCCTGCAAAAGTTCTTTTTGACACGGGTGCATCACATTGTTTCATCTCGAGGCCATTTGTTTCTAAGCATGAGTTTCCTTTGCAAGATTTTCCTACACAGTTATCTGTTGTTTCTCCGGGTAAATTCATGAATGCAAGCGCTATTGCCCCAGATGTTTCTATCACATTGGGCGATTACAAGTTTCTCTCTTCTCCGGTGGTTCTTGGTAACTCAGATATTGATCTTATTCTCGGAATGGATTGGCTTTCTAAGCACAAGGCTCAGCTTGATTGTGTAGCCAGGCAGATTCAATTGACTCATTCGTCTGAGGATGTAATTGTCTTTGCCGCTCATGATGATACTATCCGTCTATTTTCTCTCAATGAGAAGGGCAAATTGGATGCCATCTCTCAAATTCCAGTCGTTTGCGAATACCAAGACGTCTTTCCAGAAGAGCTCCCAGGAATGCCTCCGCACCGGCCAGTTGAATTCGTTATTGATCTTGAGCCTGGCACGAAACCTGTGTGCAAACGTCCTTACAAGCTCGGACCTGAAGAGTTGAAGGAGCTGAAGAAGCAACTCGATATTCAAGAGAAAATGGGTCTTATCCGGCCTAGTTCTTCTCCGTGGGGTTGTGGTGTTCTTTTTGTGAATAAGAAGGATGGAACGGACCGACTTTGTGTTGATTACCGTCCAGTGAACAAGAAGACCATCAAGAACAAATACCCACTTCCCAACATCAATGAGCTATTCGAACAACTCAAAGGTGCCCAAGTATTCTCCAAGCTTGATCTCCGTATGGGTTATCACCAGATTCGCATTCGTGAAGAAGATATTCCCAAGACAGCATTCAGAACAAGCTTTGGTTCTTATGAATACACTGTCATGTCTTTTGGCCTCGCCAACGCTCCTCCGACGTTCTCTCGAATGATGAACTTCATCTTCAATGCCTACACCAATGACTTCGTTTTGGTCTATCTCGACGACATTCTGGTTTTCTCCAAGAATAAGGAAGATCATGCCAAGCACTTGCGTTTGGTTCTTGATAAGCTCAGAGAACATCAGTTCTACGCCAAGTTCTCCAAGTGTGAATTTTGGCTCGATGAGGTTCTTTATCTTGGTCATATCATCTCTGCCAAGGGCATTGCCGTGAATCCTGAGAAGGTGTCTGCAATTGTGAATTGGGAACCTCCTCAGAACGTGAAGCAACTCTGCAGTTTTCTCGGTCTCGCAAGCTATTGCCGAAGATTCATTGAAAACTTTTCTAAGATCGCGAAGCCTCTCTCAAATCTTCTTCAGAAGCACGTCAAGTACGTTTGGTCTCCGGAGTGTGATATTGCTTTCAACACTTTGAAAGAGAATTGATCACCGCTCTAGTTCTGACTCCGCCTGATGAATCCAAGCCGTACGAGGTCTTTTGTGATGCCTCTCTCCAAGGTCTTGGCGCAGTATTGATGCAAGAGAAGAAAGTTGTTGCTTATACATCTCGCCAGTTGAAGCCTAATGAGAAGAACTACCCCACTCATGATCTCTAGTTGGCGGCAGTTGTGCATGCTCTTTTGACTTGGAGACATCTTCTATTGGGAAGAAAAGTGGACATTTTCACTGATCACAAGAGTCTCAAGTACATCTTCACTTAGCCTAATCTCAACCTCAGGCAAACTCGATGGGTCGAAATGATTCAAGAGTATAATCCGAGTATCGAGTATACTCCAGGCAAGGCCAATGTCATTGCTGACGCATTGAGCAGAAAGGCCTACTGTAACAGTCTGATTCTCAAGCCTTATCAACCCGAGCTTTGTCAAGCTTTCCGCAAACTTAATCTGCAAGTTGTTCCTCAAGGTTTCCTCGCCAACCTTCAAGTCTCTCCTACCTTGGAAGACCAGATTCGCCAAGCCCAGCTTCTTGATGCTATGGTGAAAAAGGTGAAGATTGGGATTGCCAAGAGCAAGTCCAAGTACAAGTGCTACCGCCTTGATGACAAGGACACTCTCTTCTTCGAGGATCGTATTTTTGTACCCGAAGGTGACCTCCGTAAAGTGATCATGAACGAGGCTCACAATTCTCTCCTCTCCATCCACCCTGGGAGCACGAAGATGTATCAGGACCTCAAGCAAGCTTATTGGTGGACTCGAATGAAGCGCGAGATTGCTCAATTCGTGAATGAATGTGATGTCTGCAGAAGAGTGAAGGCAGAACACCAAAGGCCAGCAGGTCTCCTCCAACCTCTTGCCATTCCAGAATGGAAGTTTGACCACATTGAAATGGACTTCGTGACTGGGTTTCCTAAGTCCAAGCGTGGCAATGATGCTATATTCGTTGTCATCGACAAACTCACCAAAGTGGCTCACTTTCTGCCTATCAAAGAGTCGATCACTGCAGCTCAATTGGTGGAACTCTATACCTCTCGTATTGTCTCTCTGCACGGTATTCCACAAGTGATCTCTTCAGACCGTGGCAGCGTCTTTACCTCGAAGTTTTGGGATTCTTTTCAGAAGGCCATGGGCACCAACATCCGCTTCAGCACAGCTTTCCATCCTCAAACAAGCGGTCAAGTCGAGCGTGTCAACCAGATTCTTGAAGATATGCTCAGGGCTTGTGTGATCTCCTTCGGCATGAAGTGGGAGGATTGTCTTCCTTATGCTGAATTCTCCTACAACAACAGTTTTCAAGCAAGTTCGGGCAAGGCCCCATTTGAAATTCTGTATGGCAGGAAGTGCCGTACCCCTCTCAACTGGTCTGAAACCGGTGAACGTCAGCTTTTGGGTAATGACATAATCACAGAGGCAGAAGAAATGTGTAAAGTCATTCGTGATAACCTCAAAGCAGCCCAATCCCGCCAGAAGAGCTACTATGATAGTGAGCACCGTGATTTGGCTTTCGAGATCGGAGATCATGTTTACCTCCGCGTCTCTCCTATGAAAGGTACTCGTCGCTTCGGTATCAAAGGGAAGCTTGCCCCTAGATACGTGGGACCTTTCAAGATTGTCAGCAAGAGAGGCGACCTCGCCTATCAACTCGAGCTTCCTTCAAACTTTGCAAATGTTCATGACATGTTCCATGTTTCTCAGCTTCGAAAGCGCTTCAAGACTCCTGACCGCACCGTCAACTTCAAGGACATTGAGTTCCAAGAAGATCTCTCTTCTCGTGAGCACCCAGTTGCTATTCTTGAAGAGACTAAACGCAAGACTCGCAACAAGTCAATCAAATTTCTCAAAGTCAAGTGGTCACACAATTCCGACCGTGAAGCTACCTGGGAACGCGAGGATCACCTCCGTTCTGAGTACCCGGCGTTCTTTCAGTCCTAGATCTCGGGACGAGATCCTTTCATAGTGGTGGAGTGTTGTAGCACCCCGGATGTAACTTTCCCAATTTGTGCTCCAACTCTTGCCGTCTCCGGCGTTAAGTTATATTTATTTCCTCAGGTTTGGGTTTTGTCTCCACGTGTTGTTGTCGTTGTCATGCATCTCATATCATGTCATCATGTGCATTGCATCTGCATACGTGCTCGTCTCAGGCATTCGAGCATTTTTCCCGTTGTCCGTTTTGCATTTCGGTGCTTCGTTCTCCTCCGGTGGCCATTTCTAGCTTTCTTTCGTGTGTGGGGATTAAACATTTCCGGATTGGACCGAGACTTGCCAAGCGGCCTTAGTTTACTACCGGTAGACCGCCTGTCAAGTTTCGTACCATTTGGACTTCGTTTGATACTCCAACGGTTAACCGAGGGACCGAAAAGGCCTTGTGTGTGTTGCAGCCCAACACCCCTCTATTTTGGCCCAAAACCCACCAAACTCTGCTCCATCATCTAGAGTGTTCGATCACGATCGCGTGGCCGAAAACCTCACCTCATTTAGACTCTCGTAGCTCCCTCTATGCCTATATATAGAACCCCTCCGTTTCCGGATCTCCTTCCTCCCCGAAACCCTAAAAAAATCCACCGCGCCGCGCCGGACACGTCCGGTCCGGGCAGACGAAGCTGCCGCCGCGCCCCGCGCCAGTAGCGCGCCGCCACGTGGCACCCGGCGCCCGCCGCCGCCGCGGCCCGCACGGGCCCGAGGCCGGCCCTCTCCCGCGCCGAACCGGGCCACCTCACCCGCACCCGCCGCCGCCTTCTTCCCCGCGCCCGGCCGCCGCCTTCTTCCCCGCGCCCGGCCGCCGCCTCGTCGCCCTCCGCCGCCAAGCCCCTCGCCGGCCGGACCCGGCCACCGCACTCCTCCCCGCCGCCTCGCGCTCCGCCGGCCGGAGCCGAGCTCCGCCGCGGCCGGCCATCTCCTCCTCCTCCTCTGGCCTTGCCTCCCCGCACGGATCCGACCGCCCCGGCCGTCTTCTTCTTCTCCGGCTCAACTCCGGCGAGCTCCAGCTCGCGCCGGTGAACCTCGGGCCACGTGCCCCCAAAACCCTAGATCCAGATCCGGAGGTTGAATTTTTCCTAAGTCCTCAGAATTTTTAGTTCATATGCCCATGTTCGCGGCTCCGTAACTTTGCATCCGTAGCTCCGGTTCATGCATATAGCATATCAAAATGTTCATCTCAGAGAGTACATCATTTCATTACATTGCATAATTTTCATGTGAGTTCATCTTGATGCCCGAAATGCTGTTAGAAGAGGGCTACTTGAGTTAATTGTCAGATCTGCTACTCCGTTTAGCACTTTTGTCATTTTTGCCATGATTATTGTGTGCATGATATGCCCGTGAGTTCTACATGTGTTTTGTTAAGGGTTTTGTCATCTTTCCAGAGGTGCAACCCATGTATTTTTAGGATGTGTGTGGTGAATTGTGCAAGCTTGCAAAGTAGTGCACTTGCTATGTCTATTTTCAGGGACTTAGTAATTTCACTAAGTCCTGGAGCTGTTTATCTCATGATGCCATACGTTCTTGTTGTTTCCTAGTGATCCGTGCCTCTTTCATGGATGATCAGTAAGGGAGTTTTGTTAATCTTGTAGTGCTCTATCCATCCATGTCTTTGTTTGCAATTATGGAGCACCCTAGCTTGAGTCAATCGAGCTCTACTTTTGCTACTTTGTGAATCTGGGCAGATTGTCAACTTGTTTGCAATTTTGCCGGTGATGTTGTAATTGATCCGTGCATGCTATGCTATTGTTCTTGCCATGTCTAGCTTGCATTTTGTGCCTTCTTGATGGATGTATGCTTGTCTTGCCATGACTTGCTCTGCAGTGAGTGCATCGAGCTCGTAAACATGCCTACTTGAGTTATATTTCAGCATGTATCAGTTTTTCACTAAATCTGAAGCTGATTATGTTTTTGCTATGTTCACATGCTTGCAATTGTATTTTATGATCCCTTTTCGCTCAAGGTAACTAAGGGACTTTTGTTAAGCTCTTTGAGTAGCTCCATGCCATGCTTTACTTTGCCATGATCAGGTCCTGTAGCATGTAGTTTTGTTGCTCCGAAGAGGGCTACCTGATCTGAAATTCCAGACAAGTGTTGATTTCACTAAGTCTGAGATCTGTTTGCCATTTGCGTTTTTGCCATGCTTGTTTGAACCTGTTAATGGATGATTTGGCCGTAGCTCAGTGCTAGACTTTTGTTAAGAATCTTGTGTGCATCCCTGCCATGTATTTTGTTGTCATGTTTGGGTGCTGTAGCATGTTCATCTCATTGTATTTAGAGGCCTACTTGCTGTAAATCGCAGACCGGTGTCATTTTTGAATCGCTTGCCATTTCCAAACCGTAACTCCGATTCCGGCGTTCTTTATATCGTTTTCAAGAGATTTCATCTCATATTTCCAGTGGAACACTTGGATTTCCATGTTGAGGCCAGGTTCATGCATTTCATGTCATATTTTGCATTTTGCATCCCGCATAGCATATCATCTTTGCATCGTGTTGTTTGAGTTTGCGCGTGGTTGATTGTATCCTTGTTGCTTGTTTGTCTTGTTTGGGTAGAGCCGGGAGACGAGTTCACTAACGAGGAGCCCATTGAGTTTGCTTTTGAGGATCCAGTCAACTCTGACAACTGTGCAGGCAAGATGGTCATACCCTCGAAATCACTACTATCTTTGCTATGCTAGTTTGCTCGCTCTTTTGCTATGCCATTGCTACGATGCCTACCACTTGCTTGCAAGCCTCCCAAATTGCCATGTCAAACCTCTAACCCACCTTGTCCTAGCAAACCGTTGATTGGCTATGTTACTGCTTTGCTCAGCCCCTCTTATAGCGTTGCTAGTTGCAGGTGAAGATTGGAGCCCGTTCCTTGTTGGAACATTTATTTACTTGTTGGGATATCATTATATTGCCATGTTATCTTAATGCATCTACATACTTGGTAAAGGGTGGAAGGCTCGGCCTCTCGCCTAGTGTTTTTTCCACTCTTGCCGCCCTAGTTTCCGTCATATCGGTGTTATGTTCCCGGATTTTGCTTTCCTTACGCAGTTGGGTTATAATGGGAACCCCTTAATAGTTCGCCTTGATTAAAGCTTTTCCAGCAATGCCCAACATTGGTTTTACCATTCGCCACCTAGCCTTTTCTTTCCCTTGGGTTCTGCAGACTCAAGGGTCATCTTATTTTAACCCCCCCGGGCCAGTGCTCCTCTGAGTGTTGGTCCCACCGAGCGATGTCCGGGGCTACCAGGGGCAACTCTGGGCTGGCCTACCCGACGTCTGGCTCATCTGAGTGTGCCCTGAGAACGAGATATGTGCAGCTCCTATCGGGATTTGTCGGCACATTCGGGCGGTGTTGCTGGTCTTGTTTTAACCTGTCGAAGTGTCTTGAATTACCGAGATACCGAGTCTGATCGGAACGTCTTGGGAGGAGGTCTATTCCTTCGTTGACCGTGAGAGCTTGTCATGGGCTAAGTTGGGACTCCCCTGCAGGGATTTGAACTTTCGAAAGCCGTGCCCGCGGTTATGGGCAGATGGGAATTTGTTAATGTCTGGTTGTAGATAACTTGAACCTTAATTTAATTAAAATGAATCAACTGAGTGTGTTACCGTGATGGCCTCTTCTCGGCGGAGTCCGGGAAGTGGACACGGTGTTGGAGTAATGTTTGCGCAGGTTGCTCTCTAGTTTCTCGCTACCGCTTTGCCTCCTCTTGTCGCCCTCTTTTGCGAATAAGTTAGCCACCATACTTGCTAGTCGCTTGCTGTAGCACCACTTATATTTACCTTGCCATACCTATAAGCTTAAATAGTCTTGATCACGAGGGTGCGAGATTGCTGAGTCCCTGTGGCTCACAGATTACTATTACACCAGATGCAGGGCCTGATGATTCCGCTCCAGGTGACGCGTATGAGCTCAAGTGGGAGTTCGACGAAGACTCTCAACGTTACTACGTTTCCTTTCCCGATGATCAGTAGTGGTGCCCAGTTGGGGGTGATTGGGACCGTGTCGCATGTTGGGTTCTCTTTTATTTTGGCGTCGTAGTCGGGCCATGAGTGTTTGGATGATGTAATGTTATTTATGTACTTGATTGACGTGGCGAGTGTAATCCAACTATGTTATCTCCCCTTTGTTGTTCATATTACATGGGATGTTGTGAAGATTGCCTAACTTGCGACATATGCCTTCAATGCGATTATGTCTCTAAGTCGTGCCTCGACACGTGGGAGCTATAGTCGCATCGAGGGTGTTATAAAAGTAGACGATGTCTAACTTGTTTTTGAAGGGCATGTTGTGATGTGATATGCTCAAGACATGATGCTATATTTATTGTATGAGATGATCATGTTTTGTAACGGGGTTATCGGCAACTGGTAGGAGCCATATGGTTGTCGCTTTATTGTATGCAATGCAATCGCCCTGTTGCAATTACACGGACTGGGTCCGTAACTTGAGGATTATCCTCATTGCTGCACAGAAGAATTATGTCCTAGAAGCACCGCTAGGTGTACCACCCGTGCCGGCAACTGCAGACATTGTGAATGCCAGGCAGTCGTGTGTTGATGACTTCATGATAGTTCAATGTGCCATGCTTTACGTCTTAGAATCGGGACTTCAACGACGTTTTGAACATCATGGAGCATATGAGATGTTCCAAGAGTTGAAGTTAATATTTCAAGCAAATGCCTGGATTGAGAGATATGAAGTCTCCAATAAGTTCTACAGCTGCAAAATGGAGGAGAATAGTTCTGTCAGTGAGCATATACTCAGAATGTCTAGGTACTGCAATCACTTGACTCAACTGGGAGTTAATCTTTCGGATGATAGTTTTATCGACAGAATTCTTCAATCACTATCACCAAGCTACAAGAGCTTCGTGATGAACTATAATATGCAAGGGATGGATAAGACAATTCCTGAGCTCTTCGCGATGCTAAAGGCGGCAGAGGTAGAAATCAAAAAGGAGCATCAAGTGTTGATGGTTAACAAAACCACCAGTTTCAAGAAAAAGGGTAAAGGGAAGAAGAAGGGGAACTTCAAGAAGAATGGCAAGCAAGTTGCTGCTCAAGAGAAGAAACCCAAATCTGGTCCTAAACCTGAGACTGAGTGCTTCTACTGCAAAGGGACTGGTCACTGGAAGCAGAACTGCCCCAAGTATTTGGCGGATAAGAAGGATAGCAAGGTGAACAAAGGTATATGTGATATACATGTTATTGATGTGTACCTTACCAGAACTTGCAGTAGCACCTGGGTATTTGATACTGGTTGCTAATATTTGCAGCTCAAAATAGGAACTACGGATTAAGCGAAGACTGGCTAAGGACGAGGTGACGATGCACGTGGGAAATGGTTCCAAAGTCGATGTGATCGTCGTCGGCACACTACCTCTGCATCTACCTTCGGGACTATTTTTAGACCTGAATAATTGTTATTTGGTGCCAGCGTTGAGCATGAAGATTATATCTGGATCTTGTTTGATGCGAGACGTTTATTCATTTAAATCTGAGAATAATGGTTGTTCTATTTATATGAGTAATATCTTTTATGGTCATGCACCCTTGAAGAGTGGTCTATTTGTGTTAAATCTTGATAGTAGTGACACACATATTCATAATGTTGAAGCCAAAAGATGGAAAGTTGATAATGATAGTGCAACTTATTTGTGGCACTGCTGTTTGGGTCATTGGTGTAAAGCGCATGAAGAAAATCTATACTGATGGACTTTTGGAATCACTTGATTATGAATCACTTGGTACTTATGAACCATGCCTCATGGGCAAGATGACCAAAACGCCATTCTGCGGAACAATGGAGTGAGCAACAGATTTGTTGGAAATCATACATACTGATGTATGTGGTCCAATGAATATTGAGGCTCTCTGCGGGTATCGTTATTTTCTCACCTTCATAGATGCTTTGAGCGGATATGGGTATATCTACTTAATGAAACATAAGTCTGAAACATTTGAAAAGTTCAAAGAATTTCAGAGTGAATTGGAAAATCATCGTAACAAGAAAATAAAGTTTCTACGATCTGATCATGGAGGAGAATATTTGAGTTACGAGTTTGGTCTATATTTGAAACAATGCAGAATAGTTTCGCAACTCACGCCACCTGGAACACCACAGCGTAATGGTGTGTCCGAACGTCGTAATCATACTTTACTATATATGGTGCGATCTATGATGTCTCTTACTGATTTACTGCTATCGTTTTGGGGTTATGCTTCAGGGACGGCTGCATTCATGTTAAATAGGGCACCATCAAAATCCGTTGAGACGATGCCTTATGAACCATGGTTTCGCAAGAAACTAAAGTTGTCGTTTCTTAAAGTTTGGGGCTGCGATGCTTATGTGAAAAAGCATCAACCTAATAAGCTCGAACCCAAATCGGAGAAATGTGTCTTCATAGGATACCCAAAGGAAACTGTTGGGTACACCTTCTATCACAGATCCGAAGGCAAGAGATTCATTGCTAAGAATGGATCCTTTCTCGAGAAGGAGTTTCTCTCGAAAGAAGTGAGTGGGAGGAAAGTAGAACTTGATGAGGTAACTATACCTGCTCCCTTATTGAAAAGTTGTTCATCATAGAAATTGGTTCCTGTGACACCTACACCAATTAGTGTGGAAGCCAATGATGATGATCATGAAAATTCAAATCAAGTAACTATCAAATGTCATAGGTCAACCAGAGCAAGATCCGCACTAGAGTGGTGGGGTAATCCTGTTCTGGAGGTCATGTTACTTGACCATGATGAACCTACGAACTATGAGGAAGCGATGATGAGCCCAGATTCCGCAAAATGTCTTGACGCCATGAAATCTAAGATGGGATCCATGTATGAGAACAAAATGTGGACTTTGGTTGACTTGCCCGATGATCGGCAAGCCATTGAGAAAAAATGGATTTTCAAGAAGAAGACTGACGCTGATGGTAATGTTACTATCTATGAAGCTCGACTTGTTGTGAAAGGTTTTCGACAAGTTAAAGGAGTTGACTACGATGAGACCTTCTCACCTGTAGCGATGCTTAAGTCCGTCTGAATCATGTTAGCAATTGCCGCATTTTATGATTACGAAATTTGGCAAATGGATGTAAACACTGCATTCCTGAATGGATTTCTGGAAGAAGAGTTGTATATGATGCAACCTGAAGGTTTTATCGATCCAAAAGGTGCTAACAAAGTGTACAAGCTTCAGCGATCCATTTATGGACTGTTGCAAGCCTCTCGAAGTTGGAATAAACGTTTTGATAGTGTGATCAAAGCATATGGTTTTATACAGACTTTTGGAGAATCCTGTATTTACAAGAAAGTGAGTGGGAGCTCTGTAGCATTTCTAATATTATATGTGGATGACATATTGTTGATTGGAAATGATATTGAATTTCTAGATACTATAAAAGGATACTTGAATAAGAGTTTTTCAATGAAAGACCTCGGTGAAGCTGCTTACATATTGGGCATCAAGATCTACAGAGATAGATCAAGACGCTTAATTGGACTTTCACAAAGCACATACCTTGACAAAGTTTTGAAGAAGTTCAAAATGGATTAGGCAAAGAAAGGGTTCTTGCCTATGTTACAAGGTGTGAAGTTGAGTAATACTCAATGCCCGACCACTTCAAAAGATAGAGAGAAAATGAAAGATGTTCCCTATGCTTCAGCCATAGGCTCTGTCATGTATGCAATGCTGTGTACCAGACCTGATGTGTGCCTTGCTATTAGTTTAGCAGGGAGGTACCAATGTAATCCAGGAGTGGATCACTGGAAAATGGTCAAGAACATCCTGAAGTACCTGAAAAGGACTAAGGATATGTTTCTCATTTATGGAGGTGACAAAGAGCTCATCGTAAATGGTTACATTGATGCAAGCTTTGACACTGATCCGGACGATTCTAAATCACAAACCAGATACGTGTTTATATTGAACGGTGGAGCTGTCAGTTGGAGCAGTTCTAAACAGAGCGTCGTGGTGGGATCTACATGTGAACTAGAGTACATTGCTACTTTGGAAGCAATGAATGAAGGAGTTCATATCTGATCTAGGTGTCATACCTAGTGCATCGGGTCCAATGAAAATCTTTTGTGACAATACCGGTGCAATTGCCTTGGCAAAGGAATCCAGAGTTCACAAGAGAACCAAGCACATCAAGAGACGCTACAACTCCATCTAGGATCAAGTCCAGGTGGGAGACATAGAGATTTGTAAGATACATATGGATCTGAATGTTGCAGACCCGTTGACTAAGCCTCTTCCACGAGCAAAACATGATCAGCACCAAGGCTCCGTGGGTGTTAGAATCATTACTGTGTAATCTAGATTATTCACTCTAGTGCAAGTGGGAGACTGAAGGAAATATGACCTAGAGGCAATAATAATGTTATTATTTATTTCCTTATATCATGGTAAATGTTTATTATTCATGCTAGAATTGTATTAACCAGAAACATGATACATGTGTGAATACATAGACAAACAGAGTGTTACTAGTATGCCTTTACTTGACTAGCTCGTTGATCAAAAATGGTTATGTTTCCTAGCCATAGACATGAGTTGTCATTTGATTAACGGGATCACATCATTAGGAGAATGATGTGACTGACTTGACCCATTCCGTTAGCTTAGCACTTGAACGTTTAGTATGTTGCTATTGATTTTTTCATGACTTATACATGTTCCTATGACTATGAGATTATGCAACTCCCGTTTACCGGAGGAACACTTTGTATGCTACCAAACGTCACAACGTAACTGGGTGATTATAAAGGTGTTGTACAGGTGTCTCCGAAGGTACTTGTTGAGTTAGCGTATTTTGAGATTAGGATTTGTCACTCCAATTGTCGGAGAGGTATCTCTGGGCCCACTTTGTAATGCACATCACTACAAGCCTTGCAAGCATTGTAACTAATGAGTTAGTTGCGGGATGATGTATTACGAAACGAGTAAAGATACTTTCCAGTAACGAGATTGAACTAGGTATTGAGATACCGACGACCGAATCTCGGGCAAGTAAAATACCGATGATAAAGGGAATAACGTATGTTGTTATGCGGTTTGACAGATAAAGATATTCGTAGAATATGTGGGAGCCAATATGAGCATCCAGGTTCCTCTATTGGTTATTGACCAGAGACGTGTCTCGGTCATGTCTACATAGTTCTCGAACCCGTAGGGTCCGCACGCTTAAAGTTTGGTGACGATCGGTATTATTAGTTTTTGTGTTTCGATGTACCAAAGGTAGTTCGGAGTCCCGTATATGATCAAAAACATGACGAGGAGTCTCGAAATGGTTGAGACGTAAAGATCGATATATTGGACGATTATGTTCAGACACCGGAAAGGTTCCGGAAGGTTTCAGACATATACCGGAGTACCGGGAGGTTACCGAAACCCCCCGGGGGACTTAATGGGCCTACATGGGCCTTAGTGGAAATAGAGGGCAGCAAGGGGAGTGTGGGGCGCCCCCCAAGTCCCAAACCGAATTGTTTTAGGGCAAGGGGGGCCAGCCCCCTCTTTCCTTCTCCTCCTCTCCCTTTCCTTCCCCCTCTCCTACTCCTACTAGGAAAAGTAGGAGTCCTACTCCTAGTGGGAGTAGGGCTCCCCCTCTTGGTGCGCCTCTCCCTGGCCGGCCGCCTCCTCCCCTTGCTCCTTTATATACGGGGGCAGGGGGCACCCCATAGACACAACAATTGATCATTGATCTCTTAGCCGTGTGTGGTGCCCCCTCCACCATAATCCACCTCGATCATACCATAGCGGTGCTTACGCGAAGCCCTGTGCCGGTAGCATCATCATCACCGTCACCACACCGTCGTGCTGACAAAACTCTCCCGTGAAGCTTTGCTGGATCGGAGCTCACGGGACGTCATCGAGTTGAACGTGTGCAGAACTCAGAGGTGCCGTGCGTTCGGTAACTGGATCGGTCGGATCGTGAAGACATATGACTACAGCAACCGCGTTGTGCTAATGCTTCCGCATTTGGTCTATAAGGGTACGCGGACACACTCTCCCCTCTAGTTGCTATGCATCACCATGATCCTATGTGTGCTTAGGGTTTTTTTGAAATTACTACGTTCCCCAACAGTAGCGTGCCGACGGCGATCTCATCGACTTTGGAACCATTTCCCACGCGCAGCGTCACCTTGTCCTTAGCCAATCTTCGCTTAATCCGTAGCCCCTATTTTGAGTTGCAAACGTTAGCAACTGAACCAGTATCAAATACCTAGGCACTACTGCGAGCATTAGTAAGGTACACATCAATAACATGTATATCAAATATACCTTTCACTTTGCCATCCTTCTTCTCCGCCAAATACTTGGGGTAGTTCCGCTTCCAGTGACTAGTCCCTTTGCAGTAGAAGCACTCAGTTTCAGGCTTAGGTCCAGACTTGGGTTTCTTCACTTGAGCAGCAAATGGCTTGCTGTTCTTCTTGAAGTTCCCCTTCTTCCCTTTACCTTTTTTCTTGAAACTAGTGGTCTTGTTTACCATCAACACTTGATGCTCCTTCTTGATTTCTACCTCCGCAGCCTTTAGCATTGCGAAGAGCTCGGGAATAGTCTTATCCATCCCTTGCAAATTATAGTTCATGACGAAGCTCTTGTAGCTTGGTGGCAGTGATTGAAGAACTCTGTCAATGACACTATCATCAGGAAGATTAACTCACAGCTGAGTCAAGTGGTTGTGGTACCCAGACATTCTGAATATATGTTCACTGACAGAACTATTCTCCTCCATTTTGCAGCTGTAGAACTTATTGGAGACTTCATATCTTTCAATCCGGGCATTTTCTTGAAATATTAACTTCAACTCCTGGAACATCTCATATGTTCCATGACATTCAAAACGTCGTGGAAGTCCCGGTTCTAAGCCGTAAAGCATGGCAGACTGAACTATCGAGTAGTCATCAGCTTTGCTCTGCTAGGTGTTCATAACATCTGGCGTTGCTCCTGCAGTGGGTTTGTCACCTATTGGTGCTTTTAGGACATAATTATTCTGTGCAGCAATGAGGATATTCCTCAAGTTACGGACCTTGTCCATGTAGTTTCTACCATCATCTTTCAACTTAGCTTTCTCTAGGAACGCATTAAAATTCAATAGAACAACAGCACGGGCCATCTATCTACAACAACATAGTCATGCAAAATGCTATCAGGTACTAAGTTCATGATAAATTAATGTTCAATCAATCAAATTACTTAAGAACTCCCTCTTCGATAGACATCTCTCTAATCATCTAAGTGATCACGTGATCCATATCAACTAAACCATGTCCGATCATCACATGAGATGGAGTACTTTTCAATGGTGAACATCACTATGTTGATCATATCTGTTATATGATTCGCGATCGACCTTTCGGTCTCAGTGTTCCGAGGCCATATCTGCATATGCTAGGCTCGTCAAGTTTAACCCGAGTATTCTGCGTGTGCAAAACTGGCTTGCACCCGTTGTATGTGAACGTAGAGCTTATCACACCCGATCATCACGTGGTGTGTCGGCACGATGAACTGTAGCAACATTGCATACTCAGGGAGAACACTTATACATTGAAATTTAGTGAGAGATCATCTTATAACACTGCCGCTGAACTAAGAAAAATAAGATGCATAAAGGATAAACATCACATGCAATCAATATAAGTGATATGATATGGCCATCATCATCTTGTGCCTTTGATCTCCTTCTCCAAAGCACTGTCATGATCACCATCGTCACCGGCTTGACACCTTGATCTCCATCGAAGCATCATTGTCGTCTCGCCAACTATTTCTACTACGACTATCGCTACCACTTAGTGATAAAGTAAAGCAATTACATGACGATTGCATTTCATACAATAAAGAGATAACCATATGGCTCCTGCCAGTTGCCGATAACTCTGTTACAAAACATGATCATCTCATACAATAAAATTAAGCATCATGTCTTGACCATATCACATCACAACATGCCCTGCAAAAACAAGTTAGACGTCCTCTACTTTGTTGTTGCAAGTTTTACGTGGCTACTACGGGCTGAGCAAGAACCGTTCTTACCTACACATCAAAAACCACAACACGGTATAGTGATTGCTTTTTGATCTTCAGAAAGAACCCTGTTCATTGAATCTAATTCAACTAAAGCTGGAGAAACAGACACCCACTAGCCACCTGTGTGCGAAGCACATGGTAGAACCAGTCTCACGTAAGCGTACGCGTAATGTCGGTCTGGGCCGCTTGATCCAACAATACCGCTGAATCAATAATCAACTAGTGACGGCAAGCAATATGCATATACCCACGCCCACAACTCCTTTGTGTCCTACTCATGCATATAACATCTACGCATAGACCTGGCTCTGATGCCACGGTTGGGTAATGTAGTAATTTCAAAAAAATTCCTACGCACACGCAAGATCTATAATGGTGATGCATAGCAACGAGAGGGGAAGAGTGTTGTCCACGTACCCTCGTAGACTGTAAGCGGAAGCATTATGACAATGCGGTTGATGTAGTCGAACATCTTCACGATCCGACCGATCCTAGCACCGAAGGTACGACACCTTCAGCTCTATGACGTCCCACGAACTCTAGATCCAGATGAGTGTCGAGGGAGAGCTTCATCAACACGATGAGGTCATGACGGTGATGATGATGCTACCGGAACAGGGCTTCGCCTAAGCCCCACTACGATATGACCGAGGTGGATTATGGTGGAGGGGGGCACCGCACATGGCTAAGGGATCAATGATCAACTTGTGTGTATATGGGTGCCCCTCCCCCCATATATAAAGGAGTGGAGGAGGGGGAGAGGGCCGGCCTCATAGGAGCGCCCAAGGGGGGAGTCCTACTCCCGGTGGGAGTAGGATTACCCCTTCCCTAGTTGGAGTAGGAGAGGGAAGGAAGGGGGAGAAGGAGAGAAGGAAAGGGGGCCCTCCCCCCTCCCAATTCGGATTGGGATTGGGGGGGGCGCCCCCACCTTGGACGCCTCCTCCTCCTTTCCACTGTGGCCCATTAAGGCCCATTGACTCCTCGGGGGGGTTCCGGTAACCTCCCGGTACTCTGGAAAATGCCCGAACTCATCCAGAACCATTCCGATGTCAAAACATAGGCTTACAATATATCGATATTTACGTCTCGATCATTTCGAGACTCCTCGTCATGTTCGTGATCATACCCGGGACTCTGAACTACTTTCGGTACATCAAAACACATAAACTCATAACATCGATCGTCACCGAAAGTTAAGCGTCCGGACCCTCCAGGTTCGAGAACTATGTAGACATGACCGAGACTCATCTCCGGTCAATAACCAATAGCGGAACCTGGATGATCATATTGGTTCCTACATATTCTACGAAGATCTTCATCGGTCAAACTGCACAACAACATACGTTGTTCCCTTTGTCATCGGTATGTTACTTGCCCGAGATTCGATCGTCGGTATCATCATACCTAGTTCAATCTCGTTACCGGCAAGTCTCTTTACTTGTTCTGTAATGCTACATCCCATAACTAACTCATTAGTTACAGTTTTTGCAAGGCTTATAGTGATGTACATTGCCGAGAGGGCCCAGAGATACCTCTCCGATACTCGGAGTGACAAATCCTAATCTTGATCTATGCCAACACAACAAACACCATCGGAGACATCTGTAGAGCATATTTATAGTGACCCAGTTATGTTGTGATGTTTGGTAGCACACTAAGTGTTCCTCTGATATTCAGGAGTTGTACGATCTCATAGTCATAGGAACATGTATAAGTTATGGAGAAAGCAAGAGCAGTAAACTAAACGATCATCATGCTAAGCTAACAGATGGGTCAAGTCAATCACATCATTCTCTAATGATGTGATCCCATTTATCAAATGACAACTCTTTGTCTATGGCTGGAAAACTTAACCATCTTTGATCAACGAGCTAGTCAAGTAGAGGCATACTAGTGACACTCTGTTTGTCTGTGTATCCACACATGCACTAAGTTTCTGGTTAATACAATTCTAGCATGAATAATAAACATTTATCATGATATAAGGAAATATAAATAACAACTTTATTATTGCATCTAGGACATATTTCCTTCAGTCTCCCACTTGCACTAGAGTCAATAATCTAGATTACATTGTGATGATTCTAACACCCATGGAGTCTTGGTGCTAATCATGTTTTGCTCGTGAGAGAGGCTTAGTCAACGGGTCTACAACATTTAGATCTGTATGTATCTTGCAAATCTCTATGTCTCCCTCCTTGACTTGATCGCGGATGGAATTGAAGTGTCTCTTGATGTGCTTGGTTCTCTTGTGAAATCTAGATTCCTTTGCCAAGGCAATTGCACCAGTATTGTCACAAAAGATTTTCATTGGACTCGATGCACTAGGTATGCACCTAGATCGGATATGAACTTCATCCAGACTTCTTCATTTGCTGCTTCCGACGCAGCTATGTTGTATCACCCCGGATGTAATTTACCTTATATGTACTCCAACTCTTGCCGTTTCCGGTGCTAAGTTATTTTATTTCCTCGGGTTCGGGTTTTTGTCTCCGTGTGTTGTTGTCATTGTCATGCATCTCATATCATGTCATCATGTGCATTGCATTTGCATACGTGTTCGTCTCATGCATCCAAGCATTTTCCCCGTTGTCCGTTTTGCATTCCGGCGCTCCTATCTCCTCCGGTGGTCCTTTCTACCTCTTTTTGTGTGTGGGGGCTAAACATTTCCGGATTGGACCGAGACTTGCCAAGCGGCCTTGGTTTACTACTGGTAGACCGCCTGTCAAGTTTTGTACCATTTGGACTTCGTTTGATACTCCAACGGTTAACCGATGGACCGAAAAGGCCTCATGTGTGTTGCAGCCCAATACCCTTCCAATTTGGCCCAAAACCCACCTAAACCCTCTCCATCGTCTAGAGCATTAGATCACGATCGCGTGGCCGAAAACCGCACCTCATTTGGACTCTCCTAGCTCCCTTTATGCCTATATATAGACCCTCTCCCAAAATTCCCGGATCTCCTCTTTCCCCAAACCCTAGAAATCATCTCCGCCGCCATCGGACACGTCCGGCCGTAACCGGACGCGTCCGCCCGCCGCGCCCAGCCAACCACATGCCACCACGTGTCGCCGCCGGGTCTCCCCCGCCGCCGGCCTGCTCGGCCCGGGGAGAGCCCCCGAGGCCCGCGCGCTCCGCGCAGCCCCTTGCCTCGCTGCGCCGCCGTCTTCATCCAGTGCGCCGGCCGCCTCCGCCGCAACCTCTTCCACTCCGGTCGCCATCGTCCATCGCCGGCCGGGTCGCTCCTCACCGCCGCTGTCTTGTCCTCACCGCCCGTCGCCTCCCTCCTCGCCGCTCGCCGCCACAGGAGGCCGGATCTCCTCCGCGCCGCCCTGCCCCGACGTCAACTCCGGCGAGCTCCCCGTCATTCCTCGTTCAGCGTGCACGCCGGATCGGATCCAAATCCAAGCTAAAGTAAACCCTAGAGGGTTGACTTTTTCCCTCTCTCTAGTAATTTTTCTTGCAACTTCATCTTGCCGTAACTCCGCATCTGTAACTTCGTTTTGGGCGTGTAGAATATCAAAATTTTCGTCTCAGAGTGTACATCATTTCATCTCATTGCATTATTTTCATTTGAGCTTATCTTGATGCCCGAAATGCTGTTGGAAGAGATCTATTTGAGATAATTGTCAGATCTGCTGCATCAAATAGCTATTTGTCATTTTTTCCATGATTAATGTGTGCATGATATGCTCCTGAGCTCTACATGAGTTTTGTTACATGCCAGGCCATCTTTACAGAGGTGCCTACCATGTATTTTTGTGATATGTGTGGTGACTAGCACAAGCTTGCAAAGTAGTGCTTTCATTAATGCTAATTTCAGGGACTTAGAATTTCACTAAGTCCTTGATTTGTTTTTATCAATATGCCATATGTTCATGTTGTTTCCTAGTGATCCGTGCCTCTTTTGAGGATGATCAGTAAGGATGATTTGTTAATATTGTGGTTCTCTATCCATCCATGTCTTTGTTTGCAATTGTGGGGCAACCTAGCTTGAGTCAATCGAGCTCTACTTTTGCTATTTCGTGAATCCTGGCAGATTGTTGACTTGTTAGCGATTTTGCCGAGGATGTTGTTGTTGATCCGTGCGTGCTATGTTGTTGTTCTTGCCATGTCTAGCTTCTATGATATGTTTTCTTGATGGGTGTATGCTTAGTTTGTCATGCCTTGCTCTGTAGTGAGTGCATCGAGCTCGTAAACATGCCTACTCGTTAACAGATTTGCATGCACGGATCCTATCTCCTCCGGTGGTCCTTTCTACCTCATTTCGTGTGTGGGGGCTAAACATTTCCGGATTGGACCGAGACTTGCCAAGCGTCCTTGGTTTAATACCGGTAGACCGCCTGTCAAGTTTTGTACCATTTGGACTTCGTGTGATACTCCAACGGTTAACCGATGGACCAAAAAGGCCTCGTGTGTGTTGCAGCCCAACACCCTTCCAATTTCGCCGAAAACCCACATAAACCCTCTCCATCATCTAGAGCGTTCGATCATGATGACGTGGCCGAAAACCGCACCTCATTTGGACTCTCCTAGCTCCCTCTATGCCTATATATAGACCCTCTCCCGAAATTCCCGGATCTCCTCTTTCCCCAAACCCTAGAAATCATCTCCGCCGCCATCGGACACGTCCGGCCGTAACCGGACGCGTCCACCCGCCGCGCCCAGCCAACCACACGCCGCCACGTGTCGCCGCCGGGTCTCCCCCGCCGCCGTCCCGCTCGGCCCGCGGAGAGCCCCCGAGGCCCGCGCGCTCTGCGCCGCCCCTTGCCTCGTCGCGCTGCCCCTTACCTCGCCGCGCCGCCGTCTTCATCCAGTGCGCCGGCCGCCTCCGCCGCAAGCTCTGCCGCTCCGGTCGCCACCGTCCATCGATGGCCGGGTCGCTCCTCGCCGCCGCCGTCTCGTCCTCACCGCCCGTCGCCTCCCTCCTCGCCGCTCGCCGCCGCAGGAGGCCGGATCTCCTCCGCGTCGCCCCGCCCCGACGTCAACTCCGACGAGCTCCCCGTCGTTCCCCGTTCAGCGTGCACGCCAGATCGGATCCAGATCCAAGCTAAAGTAAACCCTAGAGGGTTGACTTTTTCCCTCTCTCTAGTAATTTTTCTTGCAACTGCATCTTGCCGTAACTCCACATCTGTAACTTCGTTTTGGGCGTGTAGCATATCAAAGTGTTCGTCTCAAAGTGTACATCATTTCATCACACTGCATCATTTTCATTTGATCTCATCTTGATGCCCGAAATGCTGTTGGAAGAGAGCTATTTGAGATAATTGTCAGATCTGCTACATCAAATAGCTATTTGTCATTTTTTCCATGATTAATGTGTGCATGATATGCTCCAGGCCATCTTTACAGAGGTTCCTACCATGTATTTTTGTGATATGTGTGGTGACTAGCACAAGCTTGCAAAGTAGTGCTTTCGTTAATGCTGATTTCAGGGACTTAGAATTTCACTAAGTCCTTGATTTGTTTTTATCAATATGCCATATGTTCATGTTGTTTCCTAGTGATCCGTGCCTCTTTTGAGGATGATCAGTAAGGATGATTTGTTAATGTTGTGGTGCTCTATACATCCATGTCTTTGTTTGCAATTGTGGGGCAACCTAGCTTGAGTCAATCGAGCTCTACTTTTGCTATTTCGTGAATCCTGGCAGATTGTTGACTTGTTAGCAATTTTGCCGAGGATGTTGTTGTTGATCCGTGCGTGCTATGTTGTTGTTCTTGCCATGTCTAGCTTCTATGATATGTTTTCTTGATGGGTGTATGCTTAGTTTGTCATGCCTTGCTCTGTAATGAGTGCATCGAGCTCGTAAACATGCCTACTCGTTAACAGATTATGTTTTTGCCATGTTCGCATGCTTGCAATTGTATTTTCTGATCCCTTTTGGCTCAAGGTCACTAAGGGATTTTTGTTAAGTTCTTAGAGTAACTTCCTATCATGCCTTGATTTGCCATGTTAAGTTCCTGTAGCATATAGTTTTCATGCTCCAAAGTGTGCTACCTGATGTTAAATTCCAGACTTGTGTTAATTTCACTAAGTCTGAAACCTGTTTATCATTTGCACTTTTGCCATGCTTGTTTGAACCTGTTAATGGATGAATTAGCCGTAGCTCAGTGTTCATCTTTTGTCAAGCAGCATGAGTGGATCCCTGACCTATATTTTGATGTCATGTTTGAGTGCTGTAGCATGTTTAACTTGATGCATTTAGATGGCTACTTGCTGTTTATCACAGACCGGTGCCATATTTGTTTTGCTTGCCATTTTCAAACCGTGCATCCGATTCCGGTGTTCTTTATATCGATTTCAACCGAAATCACCTCACCTTTCCAGTGGCACTCTTGGATTTACAAGTTGAGCCCAGGTTCAATGATTCCTTGTCAAATCTTGCATATGCATCACATATCGCATCCCGCATAGCATACCATGTTCGCATCATGTTGTTTGAGCCTTGCATGTGGTTGATTGTGTTCCTTTTGCTTGTTTGTATTGTTTGGGTAGAGCCAGGAGATGAGTTCGCCAACGAGGAGCCCGTTGAGTTTGCTTACGAGGATCAAGTCAACTCTGACAACTTTGTAGGCAAGATGATCATACCGTCGAAATCACTTCTATCTTTGCTTGCTAGATGATCGCTCTTTTGCTATGCCTATCATGCCTCCCAAATTACCATGTCAAACCTCTAACCCACCATGTCCTAGCAAACTGTTGATTGGCTATGTTACCGCTTTGCTCAGCCCCTCTTATAGCGTTGTTGGTTGCAGGTGAAGATTGGAGATCGTTCCTTGTTGGAACATTGTTTATTGTTGGGATATCACTATATTATCTTGTTATCTTAATGCATCTATATACTTGGTAAAGGGTGGAAGGCTCGGCCTTTTGCCTAGTGATTTGTTCCACTCTTGCCGCCCTAGTTTACGTCATATCTGTGTTATGTTCCCGGATTCTGCGTTCCTTACGCGGTTGGGTGATAATGGGAACCCCTTGACAGTTCGCCTTGAATAAAACTCCTCCAGCAATGCCCAACCTTGGTTTTACCATTTTCCACCTAGCCTCTTTTTCCCTTGGGTTTCCGGAGCCCGAGGGTCATCTTATTTAAACCCCCCTGGGCCAGTGCTCCTCTGGGTGTTGGTCCAAACTAGAGCCCTCTGCAGTGCCCCCTCGGGGAAACTCGAGGTTTGGTTTTAGTTGTATGGAGAGCTCATGTGAGTGTGACCTGAGAACGAGATATGTGCAGCTCCTATCGGGATTTGTCGGCACATTCGGGCGGTGTTGCTGGACTTGCTTTACCATTGTCGAAGTTGTCTTGTAGAACCGGGATGCCGAGTCTGATCGGAATGTCTCGGGAGAAGGTTTATCCTTCGTTGACCGTGAGAGCTTGTGATGGGCTAAGTTGGGACTCCCCTGCAGGGATTTGAACTTTCGAAAGCCATGCCCGCGGTTATGGGTAGATGGGAATTTGTTAATGTCCGGTTGTAGATAACATGAACCTTAACTTAATTAAAATGAATCAACTGCGTGTGTTACCGTGATGGTCTCTTCTCGGCGGAGTCCGAGAAGTGAACATGGTGTTGGAGTAATGTTTGTCGTAGGTTGTTCTATAGTTCTTCGTTCGTGCTTTGCCTTCTCTTCTTGCTCTCTTTCGCGAACAGGTTAGCCACCATATATGCTAGTCGCTTGCTACAGCTCCACATATTACCTTGCCTTTACCTATAAGCTTAAATAGTCCTGATCGCGAGGGTGCGAGATTGCTGAGTCCCCGTGGCTCACATATTACTTCCAAACCAGATGCAGGGACCGATGAATCCGTTCCAGATGATGCGCTTGAGCTCAAGTGGGAGTTCGACGAAGACTCACGCCGTTACTATGTGTCTTTCCCTGATGATCAGTAGTGGTGCCCAGTTGGGGCGATCGGGACAGTGTCGCATGTTTGGGTTGACCTTTTATTTTGGTACCGTAGTCGGACCATGAGTTTATTGGATGATTGTAATGTTATTTATGTACTTGTGTGACGTGGCGAGTGTAAGCCAACTATGTACCTTTTTCCCCTATTATCTATTTACATGGGTTGTTGTCAAGATTACCTTACTTGCGACATTGCTTTCAATGCGGTTATGCCTCTAAGTCGTGCTTCGACATGTAGGAGATATAGCCGCATCGAGGGCATTAGAAGTTGGTAATCAGAGCCTTCCCCGACCTTAGGAGCCCCACTGCTTGATTGAATTATCTGACGAGTTGAGTCTAGAAAAAAAATGTTTTGAGTCATTAGGAATTATATATCGGAGAGTTTAGGAATTCTTTTTACTCCCCAGTCCCTTCATCGCTCTGGTGAGGCATCCTGACGTGGAGTTTTGACTCTTCTCTTCTCAAATTTCACTAAAATAATTTTTAGGATCACGCGGGTATTTTGGAATCGTTCCGATCGATTTGTGACGAGAACATTGTTCTTGGTGCCTCCTGTCATTTTGGGGTTGTGGCAGTGTTCCGGGGAGTTGAGCTCCGAGGTGTTGTTGTCACAATTTTATCGGTGCAGTTCTGGAATACCTGAGTTTAGTTTCGCCGACATCGAAAATCTCTTTTATGCATTTGTTGGTGAGATAACCTCGACGCCACCCAGTACTGGGGCGGGAGTTCGGTAGTATTGCCATAACTTGTATAACAGATGCTTTTCGAAGGTTGAGTAGACGATTTCCGAAGTTTTCTCGGTTATGTGTTGAAGGATGGATACAGCTCGATGTAGGATTTGGTAGATTTGGGTGAGATATTATGCTTCCCCTATATCCCCAACACCTGATTGCATAACCGGAAAGGTTCAGGAGTTTCATAGGTGGGAATTCTTGTAGCTCTAGTTCTTCTTCCATGGATATTTGGTTTGAGATTGGGTGATCCTTACCGAGTATTCGTTCTTATTCTGTACCTTGTTGGTTTATTCTTCTACCTAAATTCTAAGTGGCTTCTCAATTTATGGATATGTGACCATTTCAATTGGAATGCATTCGTTCATTTTGTTCGGATGTGAAGACTACATGTTGCAATTTCAACCCGTTTGATTCAGCTTCAATATTTATCTGTCAATGTGCTAATTGATGTCAACCTGTTTAGGATGGCTCCTCCAACGCGCACGACTCCGAATCCTGATCTGCCACCACCACCTCCACCTCCGGAGGCATGGCAAGCTGTGATGGCCGCTACCAATGCAAACACGCAACTGATCATGCAAAATCTTCTAGAGCGCAACCAAGCGAACCAAGGCAACCAAGGCAACAATCAGAATCACTTTGCTACACTCAACCAGTTCCTTGCTAACCAGCCAAAGACCTTCAGCAATTGCATTGAGGCAACTGACGCTGATGATTGGCTCGTGGACTTATGCAAGCATTTCGAGTGCAGTAACGTCAGGCCTGAGGACTTTGTCAAGTTCGCTTCCTTCCAACTCAAAGACCAAGCTGTAGAATGGTTTCAGCAGTACAAAGATTCCAGAGGAGGCCGTGTGATTACCTGGGATGAATTCCGTCAAGCCTTCAAAGCTCATCATATTCCTTAGAGCGTGGTTGAAAGAAAGCGTGAGGAATTCCGCAACCTGAAGCAAGGCTCTATGTCTGTCTATGAGTACAACAAGACGTTTCAGAAGCTCGCCCATTTTGCTAAGCAAGACGTCCCTGACGAGAAGAGCATGATATACCAGTTCAGGGGTGGTCTCAGAGAAGAAATCCAGCTAGCTCTTGTTCTCTTTGAGCCCATGAGGTACGATGAGTTTTACAACATGGTATTGAAGCAAGAGTCTGCTCAACTGAAGTGTGATGCTTCCAAGAAGCGAGTCAGAGATGCTACTCCTTCTTCCTCAACTCAAGTGGCTAAGCAGCAGAAGTATTGGCTTCCTCAAGTATTGGCTTCCTCCTCCTCCGTTCCGTCAGCCTTATCAGCAGAAGAGAAAAGGTGGCAGTGGATCTTCCCACCCACCCAACCCTGAATTTCAAAACAAGACTTCGTCTCAAGCTCCAAGATCGAGTGCTCCGTATCACCGTCCGCTTTCAGAGGTCACGTGCAACAAGTGCCAATAGAAGGCTCACTATGCCAACAAATGCTTCAATCAGAGGCGTCTTCCTCCTCCTCCTCCTCCTGTGAGATCGGCAAGTACAGCTGTGGTCAAGCATAACCCCAAGCATGCCAAGGTCAACTTGCTGAATGCAGCTCAAGCAGAGGACTCGTCAGATGTCATAATGGGTAACCTTCCTGTTAACGATGTTCCTGCAAAAGTTCTTTTTGACACTGGTGCATCGCATTGCTTCATTTCAAAACCTTTTGCTTCAAAGTATGAGGGCGATTATCATCTTTTGCAAACACCTTTGCAAATCGTGTCACCGGGCAAGCATATGACAGCTAATTTCTGCGTCCCGGATATTTCTATCACGTTGAGCGACTACAAATTTCTAGCTTATCCTATTGTTCTGGGCGACTCAGATATTGATCTTATTCTCAGAATGGATTGGCTTTCTAAGCACAAGGCGCATCTTGATTGTGCTGCCAGGCAGATTAAATTGACTCATTCATCTGAGGATGTAATTGTCTTTGCCGCTCGTGATGATACAATCCGTCTGTTTTCTCTCAATGAGAAGGGTGAACTGGATGCCATCTCTCAAATTCCAGTCGTTTGCGAATATCAAGATGTCTTTCCAGAAGAGGTTCCATGAATGCCTCCGCACCGGCCAGTTGAATTCGTCATCGATCTTGAGCCTGGCACGGAACCTGTTTGAAAACGTCCTTAAAAGCTCGGACCTGAAGAGTTGAAGGAGCTGAAGAAGCAACTCGATAATCAAGAGCGAATGGGTCTCATCCGACCTAGTTCTTCTTTGTGGGGTTGTGGAGTTCTTTTTGTGAAGAAGAAGGATGGAACGGACCGACTTTGTGTTGACTATCGTCCATTGAACTAGAAGACTATCAAGAACAAGTACCCACTTCCCAACATCAATGAGCTGTTCGAACAACTCAAAGGTGCCCAAGTATTCTCCAAGCTTGATCTCCGTATGGGCTATCACCAGATTCGAATCCGTGAGCAAGATATTCCCAAGACGGCTTTCAGAACAAGCTATGGCTCATATGAATATACTTTCATGTCTTTTGGCCTCGTCAACGCTCCTCCGACTTTCTCTCGCATGATGAACTTCATCTTCAACGCCTACACAAATGACTTCGTTTTGGTCTATCTCGACGACATTCTGGTCTTTTTGAAGAACAAGGAAGATCATGCCAAGCACTTGCGTTTGGTGCTCGATAAGCTCAGGGAACATCAGTTCTACGCCAAGTTCTCAAAGTGCGAGTTTTGGCTCGATGAGGTTCTCTATCTTGGGCATATCATCTCTGCCAAGGGCATAGCGGTGAATCCTGAGAAGGTGTCTGCAATTGTGAATTGGGAACCACCTCAGAACGTGAAGCAACTCTGTAGCTTCCTCGGTCTCGCAAGCTACTGTCAACGGTTCGTTGAGAACTTTTCAAAGATCGCGAAGCCTCTTTCCAACCTTCTCCAGAAGCACATCAAGTACGTTTGGTCTCTGGAATGTGACATCGCTTTCAACACTTTGAAAGAGAAATTGGTCACCGCTCCAGTTCTGACTCCTCCTGATGAATCCAAACCGTTCGAGGTCTTCTGCGATGCCTCTCTTCAAGGTCTTGGTGCAGTGTTGATGCAAGAGAAGAAAGTTGTGGCTTATAACTCTTGCCAGTTGAAGCCCAACGAGAAGAACTACCCCACTCATGACCTCGAGTTGGCGGCAGTTGTGCATGTTCTTTTGACTTGGAGACATCTCTTATTGGGAAGAAAAGTGGACATCTTCACTGACCACAAGAGTCTCAAGTACATCTTCACTCAGCCTAATCTCAACCTCAGGCAGACTTGCTGGGTCGAAATGATTCAAGAGTATAACCCGAGTATCGAGTATACTCCAGGCAAGGCCAATGTGATTGCTGACGCCTTGAGAAGGAAGGCGTACTGCAACAGTCTGATTCTCAAGCCTTACCAACCCGAGCTTTGTGAAGCTTTCCGCAAACTCAATCTGCAAGTTGTTCCACAAGGTTTCCTCGCCAACCTTCAAGTCTCTCCTACTTTGGAAGATCAGATTCGCGAGGCTCAACTTCTTGATGCTATGGTGAAGAAGGTGAAGATTGGGATTCCCAAGAGTCAACCCAAGTACAAGTGCTATCGCCTTGATGACAAGGATACTCTCTTCTTCGAGGATCGTATTGTTGTGCCTAAAGGTGACCTTCGTAAAGTCATCATGAACGAGGCTCACAATTCACTCTCTCCATCCACCCTGGGACTACGAAGATGTATCAGGACCTCAAGCAGGCTTATTGGTGGACTCGAATGAAGCGCGAGATTGCTTAGTTCGTGAATGAATGTGATGTCTGCAGAAGAGTGAAGGCAGAACACCAAAGACCAGCTGGTCTCCTCCAACCTCTTGCCATTCCAGAATGGAAGTTTGACCACATTGAGATGGACTTCATGACTGGGTTTCCAAAGTCCAAGCGTGGTAATGATGCTATATTCGTTGTCATTGACAAACTCACTAAAGTGGCTCACTTTCTGCCTATCAAAGAGTCTATCACTGCAGCTCAATTGGCGGAGCTTTATACCTCTCGGATTGTCTCTCTGCACGGCATTCCATAGGTGATCTCTTTAGACTTTGGCAGCATCTTTACCTCCAAGTTTTGGGATTCTTTTCAGAAGGCCATGGGCACCAACATCTGCTTCAGCACAGCTTTCCATCCTCAAACTACTGGTCAAGTCGAGCGTGTCAATCAGATTCTTGAAGATATGCTCAGGGCTTGCGTTATCTCCTTCGATATGAAATGGGAAGATTGTCTTCCATATGCCGAATTCTCGTACAACAACAGTTTTCAAGAAAGTTCGGGCAAGGCCCCATTCAAAATTCTGTATGGCAGGAAGTGCCGTACTCCTCTTAACTGGTTAGAAACCGATGAACGTCAACTTCTTGGAAATGACTTAATCACGGAGGCAGAGGAGATGTGCAAAGTCATTCGTGATAACCTCAAAGCAGCGCAATCGCGTCAGAAGAGCTACTATGATAGTAAGCATCGTGATTTGGCTTTCGAGATCGGAGACCATGTTTACCTCCGCGTCTCTCCAATGAAAGGTACTCATCGCTTCGGTATCAAAGGGAAGCTTGCCCCTGGACACGTGGGTCCTTTCAAAATCGTCAGCAAGAGAGGCGATTTCCCCTATCAATTCGAGCTTCCTTCAAACTTTGCAAATGTGCACGACGTGTTCCGTGTCTCTCAGCTCCGCAAGTGCTTCAAGACTCTTGACCGCACCGTCAACTTTGAAGACATTGATCTCCAAGAAGACCTCTCTTATCGTGAGCACCGCATGGATATTCTTGAAGAGACTGAATGCAAGACTCACAATAAGTCAATCAAATTCCTCAAAGTCAAGTGGTCACGCCATTCCGACCATGAAGCCACCTGGGAACGCGAGGATCACCTCCGTTCTGAGTACCCGGCGTTCTTCCAGTCCTAGATCTCGGGATGAGATCCTTTCGTAGTGGTGGAGTGTTGTAACACCCCAGATGTAATTTACCTTATATGTACTCCAACTCTTGCCGTTTCCGGCGCTAAGTTATTTTATTTCCTCGGGTTCGGGTTTTTGTCTCCGTGTGTTGTTGTCGTTGTCATGCATCTCATATCATGTCATCATGTGCATTGCATTTGCAAACATGTTCATCTCATGCATCCAAGCATTTTCCCCGTTGTCCATTTTGCATTCCGGTGCTCCTATCTCCTCCGGTGGTCCTTTCTACCTGTTTTCGTGTGTGGGGGCTAAACATTTCCGGTTGGACCGAGACTTGCCAAGCGGCCTTGGTTTACTACCGGTAGACCGCCTGTCAAGTTTCGTACCATTTGGACTTCGTTTGATACTCCAACGGTTAACCGAGGGACCGAGAAGGCCTCGTGTGTGTTGCAGCCCAACACCCTTCCAATTTGTCCCAAAACCCACCCAAACTCTGCTCCATCATCTAGAGCGTTCGATCATGATCGCATGGCCGAAAACCGCACCTCATTTGGACTCTCCTAGCTCCCTCTCCCGAAATTCCCGGATCTCCTCTTTCCCCAAACCCTAGAAATCATCTCCGCCGCCATCGGACACGTCCGGCCATAACCGGACTCGTCCGCCCGCCGCGCCCAGCCAACCACACGCCGCCACGTGTCGCCGCCGGGTCTCCCCCGCCACCGGCCCGCTCGGCCCGGGGAGAGCCCTCGAGGCCCGCACGCTCCGCGCCGCCCCTTGCCTCGCCGCGCCGCCCCTTACCTAGCCGCATCGCCGTCTTCGTCCAGTGCGCCGGCCGCCTCTGCCGCGACCTCTGCCGCTCCGGTCGCCACCGTCCATCGCCGGCCGGGTCGCTCCTCGCCGCCGCCGTCTTGTCCTACCCGCCCGTCGCCTCCCTCCTCGCCGCTCGCCGCCGCAGGAGGCCGGATCTCCTCCACGCCGCCCCGCCCCGACGTCAACTCTGGCGAGCTCCCCGTCGTTCCTCGTTCAGCGTGCACACCGGATCGGATCCAGATCCAAGCTACAGTAAACCCTAGAGGGTTGACTTTTTCCCTCCCTCTAGTAATTTTTCTTGCAACTTCATCTTGCCGTAACTCTGCATTCATAACTCCATTTGGGCGTGTAGCATATCAAAATGTTCATTCCAGAGTGTACATCATTTCATCTCACTGCATCATTTTCATTTGAGCTCATCTTGATGCCCGAAATACTGTTGGAAGAGAGCTACTTGAGATAATTGTCAGATCTGCTGCATCAAATAGCTATTTGTCATTTTTGCAATGATTAATGTGTGCATGATATGCTCCTGAGCTCTACATGAGTTTTGTTATATGCCAGGCCATATTTACAGAGGTGCCTACCATGTATTTTTGTGATATGTGTGGTGACTAGCACAAGCTTGCAAAGTAGTGCTTTCGTTAATGCTGATTTCAGGGACTTAGAATTTCACTAAGTCCTTGATCTGTTTTTATCAATATGCCATATGTTCATGTTGTTTCCTAGTGATCCATGCCTCTTTTGAGGATGATTAGTAAGGATGATTTGTTAATATTATGGTTCTCTATCCATCCATGTCTTTGTTTGAAATTGTGGAGCACCCTAGCTTGAGTTAATCGAGCTCTACTTTTGCTATTTCGTGAATCCTGGCAGATTGTTGACTTGTTAGCGATTTTGCCGAGGATGTTGTTGTTGATCTGTGCAGGCTATGTTGTTGTTATTGCCATGTCTAGATTCTATGATATGTTTTCTTGATGGGTGTATGCTTATTTTGTCATGCCTTGCTCTGTAGTGAGTGCATCGAGCTCGTAAACATGCCTACTCGTTAACAGTTTGCATGCTCCAGTTTTTCACTAAGTCTGATATCTGATTATGTTTTTCCCATGTTCGCATGCTTGCAATTGTATTTTCTGATCCCTTTTGGCTCAAGGTCACTAAGGGATTTTTGTTAAGTGCTTAGAGTAGCTTCATGTCATTCCTTGCTTTGCCATGTTAAGTTCCTGTAGCATATAGTTTTCATGCTCCAAAGTGTGCTACCTGATGTTAAATTCCAGACTTGTGTTAATTTCACTGTCTGAAACCTTTTTATCATTTGCACTTTTGCCATGTTTGTTTGAACCTGTTAGTGGATGAATTAGCCGTAGCTCAGTGTTCATCTTTTGTCAAGCAGCATGAGTGGATCCCTACCATGTATTTTTTTGTCATGTTTGAGTGTCGTAGCATGTTTAACTTGATCCATTTAGATGGCTACTTGTTGTTTATCGCAGACCGGTGCCATATTTGTTTTGCTTGCCATTTCCAAACCGTGCATCCGATTCCGGCGTTCTTTATATCGATTTCAACAGAAATCACCTCACCTTTCCAGTGGCACTCTTGGATTTCCATGTTGAGCCCAGGTTCAAACATTCCTTATCAAATCTTGCATATGCATCACATATCCCATCCCGCATAGCATACCATGTTCGCATCATGTTGTTTGAGCCTTGCACGTGGTTGATTGTGTTCCTTTTGCTTGTTTGTCTTGTTTGGGTAGAGCCGGGAGACGAGTTCGCTAACGAGGAGCCCGTTGAGTTTGCTTACGAGGATCAAGTCAACTCTGACAACTTTGCAAGCAAGATGATCATACCCTCGAAATCACTTCTATCTTTGCTTGCTAGATGCTCGCTCTTTTGCTATGCCTATGCTACGATGCCTACCACTTGCTTATCATGCCTCCCAAATTGCCATGTCAAACCTCTAACCCACCATGTCCTAGCAAACCGTTGATTGGCTATGTTACCGCTTTGCTCAGCCCCTCTTATAGCGTTGCTGGTTGCAGGTGAAGATTGGTGATCGTTCCTTGTTGGAACATTGTTTATTGTTGGGATATCACTATATTATCTTGTTATCTTAATGCATCTATATACTTGGTAAAGGGTGGAAGGCTCGGCCTTTTGCCTAATGATTTTTTCCACTCTTGCCGCCCTAGTTTACGTCATATCGGTGTTATGTTCCCGGATTTTGCGTTCCTACGCAGTTGGGTGATAATGGGAACCCCTTGACAGTTCGCCTTGAATAAAACTCCTCTAGCAATGCCCAACCTTGGTTTTACCATTTGCCACCTAGCCTCTTTTTCCCTTGGGTTTCCGGAGCCCGAGGGTCATCTTATTTAAACCACCCCGAGCCAGTGCTCCTCTGAGTGTTTGTCCAAACTGGAGCCATAGGCAGCGCCCCGTCAGGGAAACACGAGGTTTGGTTTTAGTTGTATGGAGAGCTCATCTGAGTGTGCCCTAAGAACGAGATATGTGCAGCTCCTATCGGGATTTGTCGGCACATTCGGGCGGTGTTGCTGGACTTGTTTTACCATTGTCGAAGTTGTCTTGTAGAACCGGGATGCCGAGTCTGATCGGAATGTCTTGGGAGAAGGTTTAACCTTCGTTGACCATGAGTGCTTGTGATGGGCTAAGTTGGGACTCCCCTGCAGGGATTTGAACTTTCAAAAGCCGTGCCTGCGGTTATGGGCAGATGGGAATTTGTTAATGTCCGGTTGTAGATAACATGAACATTAACTTAATTAAAATGAATCAACTGCGTGTGTTACCGTGATGGTCTATTCTTGGCGGAGTCCAAGAAGTGAACACGGTGTTGGAGTATTGTTTGCCGTAGGTTGTTCTATAGTTCTTCGTTCATGCTTTGCCATCTCTTCTCGCTCTCTTTTGCGAACAGGTTAGCCACCATATATGCTAGTCGCTTGCTGCAGCTCCACATATTACCTTGCCTTTACCTATAAGCTTAAATAGTCTTGATCGCGAGGGTGCGAGATTGCTGAGTCCCCGAAGGCTCACAGATTACTTCCAAACCAGATGCAGGGAGCGATGATTCCGTTCCAGATGATGCGCTTGAGCTCAAGTGGGAGTTCGACGAAGACTCACGCCGTTACTATGTGTCTTTCCCTGATGATCAGTAGTGGTGCCCAGTTGGGGCGATCAGGACCGTGCCGCATGTTGGGGTTGATCTTTTATTTTGGTACCGTAGTCGGACCATGAGTGTATTGGATGATTGTAATGTTATTTATGTACTTGTGTGACGTGGCGAGTGTAAGCCAACTATGTACCTTTTTCCCCTATTATCTATTTACATGGGTTGTTGTGAAGATTATCTTACTTGCGACATTGCTTTCAATGCGGTTATGCCTCTAAGTCGTGCTTCGACACGTAGGAGATATAGCCGCGTCGAGGGCGTTACATATGTACTCCGCTTCACATGTAGATCCCGCCACGACGCTCTACTTGGAACTGCACCAACTGACAGCACCAACTGCACCAACCATTTACGACGAGCTCTTTGTCACCTCCATAAAAGATAAACATATCCTTAGTACTTTTCAGGTATTTCAGGATGTTCTTGGCCGCTGTCCAGTGATCCACTCCTGGATTACTTTGGTACCTCCCTGCTAAACTAATATCAAGGCACACATTAGGTCTGGTACACAGCATAGCATACATGATAGAACCTATGGCTGAAGCATAGGGAACGACTTTCATTTTCTCTCTATCTTCTGCAGTGGTCGGGCATTGAGTCTGACTCAATTTCACACCTTGTAATACAGGCGAGAACCCTTTCTATGCCTGATCCATTTTGAACTTCTTCGAAACTTTATCAAGGTATCTGCTTTGTGAAAGTCCAATTAAGAGTCTTGATCTATCTCTATAGATCTTGATGCCCAATATATAAGCAGCTTCACCAAGGTCTTTCATTGAAATACTCTTATTCAAGTATCCTTTTATGCTATTTAGAAATTCAGTATCATTTCCGATCAACAATATGTCATCTACATATAATATCAGAAATGCTATAGAGCTCCCACTCACTTTCTTGTAAATACAGGCTTCTCGAAAAGTCTGTATAAAACCATATGCTTTGATCACACTATCAAAGCGTATATTCCAACTCCGAGAGGCTTGCACCAGTCCATAAATGGATAGCTGGAGCTTGCACACTTTGTTAGCACCTTTTGGATCGACAAAACCTTCTGGTTGCATTATATACAACTCTTCTTTAAGATATCCATTAAGGAATGCAGTTTTGACATCCATTTGCCAAATTTCATAATCATAAAATGCAACAATTTCTAACATGATTCGGACGGACTTAAGCATCGCTACGGGTGAGAAGGTCTCGTCGTAGTCAACTCCTTGAACTTGTCGAAACCCTTTTGCAACAAGTCGAGCTTTGTAGACAGTAACATTACCGTCAGCGTCAGTCTTCTTCTTGAAGATCCATTTATTCTCTATGGCATGCCGATCATCGGGCTAGTCAACCAAAGTCCACACTTTGTTCTTATACATGGACCCCATCTCAGATTTCATGGCCTCAAGCCATTTTGCGAAATCTGGAATCATCATCGCTTCCTCATAGTTCGTAGGTTCATCATGGTCAAGTAACATGACCTCCAGAACAGGATTACCGTACCACTCTGGTGCGGATCTTACTCTGGTTGACCTACGAGGTTCGGTAGTAACTTGATCAGAAGTTTCATGATCATCATGATTAGCTTCCTCACTTACTAGTGTAGGAATCACTGGTACTGATTTCAGTGATGAACTACTTTCCAATAAGGGAGCGGGTACAATTACCTCATCAAGTTCTACTTTCCTTCCACTCACTTCTTTCGAGAGAAACTCCTTCTCTAGAAAGGATCCATTCTTAGAAACGAATATCTTGCCTTCGGATCTGTGATAGAAGGTGTACCCAACAGTCTCCTTTAGGTATCCCATGAAGACACATTTCTTCGATTTGGGTTCGAGTTTATCAGGTTGAAGCTTTTTCACATAAGCATCGCATCCCCAAACTTTAAGAAATGTCAACTTGGGTTTCTTGCCAAACCATAGTTCATAAGGTGTCGTCTCAACGGATTTAGATGGTGCCCTATTTAATGTGAATGTAGCCGTCTCTAAAGCATAATCCCAAAACGATAGCGGTAAATCGGTAAGAGACATCGTAGATCGCACCATATCTAGTAATGTACGATTACCACATTCGGACACACCATTACGCTATGGTGTTCCGGGTGGCGTGAGTTGTGAATCTATTCTGCATTGTTTCAAATGAAGACCAAACTCGTAAATCAAATATTCTCCTCCATGATCGGATCTTAGAAACTTCATTTTCTTGTTACGATGATTTTCCCCTTCACTCTGAAATGCTTTGAACTTTTCAAATATTTCAGATTTATGTTTCATTAAGTAGATATACCCATATCTGCTCAAATCATCTGTGAAGGTGAGAAAATAACGATATTCGCTGCGAGCCTCAATGTTCATTAGTCCAGATACATCAGTATGTATGATTTCCAATAACTCTGTTGCTTGCTCCATTGTTCTGGAGAACAGAGTTTTAGTCATCTTGCCCATTAGGCATGGTTTGCAAGTACCAAGTGATTCATAATCAAGTGATTCCAGAAGTCCATCAGAATGGAGTTTCTTCATGTGCTTTACACCAATATGACCCAAACAACAGTGCCACAAATAAGTTGCACTATCATTATCAACTCAGCATCTTTTGGCTTCAATACTATGAACATGTGAATCATACTATCAAGATTTAGTAAAAATAGACCACTCATCAAGGGTGCATGAGCATAAAAGATATTACTCGTATAACTAAAATAACCATTATCCTCTGATTTAAATGAATAACCATCTCGCATTAAACAAGATCCAGATATAATGTTCATGCTCAACGCTGGCACCAAATAACAATTATTTGGGTCTTAAACTAATCCCGAAGGTAGATGTAGAGGTAGCGTGCCGACGGCGATCACATGGACTTTGGAACCATTTCCCACGCGCATAGTCACCTCGTCCTTAGCCAATCTTCGCTTAATCCGTAGCACTTGTTTCAAGTTGCAAATGTTAGCAACTGAACCAGTAACAAATACCCAGGCACTACTGCGAGGATTAGTAAGGTACACATCAATAACATGTATATCAAATATACCTTTCACTTTGCCATCCTTCTTCTCCGCCAAATACTTGGGGTAGTTCCGCTTCCAGTGACCAGTCCCTTTGCAGTAGAAGCACTCAGTTTCAGGGTTAGGTCCAGACTTGGGTTTCTATGGTAGCTTCCTTGCCCTTGTCTCCCTTGATGACGTCCGTATGCTCCTCCCTCTTCGTCTCGATCTTCATCAGCCAAGCATCTTCTTCCATGTGGTTGGAGGAGAAAGAAGACATGATGCCTGGCTTGATAAATCTGACCAGAGACAACAAGAAAAGAGAACAGAGGATTTATCCACGATACGATGTTTAATAAGTTTGGGAAGTATATATAGATTTTTTTATCTCGGAGGACATGTACATGGAAGAAAAATGGAGTATGGAAGGTGTCCCAGGTGTGCACAACCCACCTGGGCGCGCCAGGCTGGTGTCTTGTGCCCACCAGGGGACACTTCCTGGGAGTTTCTTTTTTCCAAAATTCTAAAATATTCCAAAACTGATAAAAAATATTTTTGCGGATTCTTCAGAGTCCGTTTACTTACCGTATCACGTACCTCCTTATTTTCACAATTCTGGAGTGTTCCGGAAGGATTCTTTTATGTGCTCTTCCGGTGTCAAAGTTTGGATAATATTACTTTCAATATTAATAGGCGTACCAGAGATATAATGCTTTATTCGTTGCCTATTGACAATCTTCGGGTTAGTACCTTCGGAATTCTTTATTTTGATGGCACCAGACTAGTAAACCTCCTCGATCACATATGGGCCTTCCCATTTCAAGAGGAGCTTCCCCACAAATAATCTAAAACGAGAATTGTACAAAAGAACATATTCTCCGACTTTAAACTCATGCTTTTGGATTCTTTTGTCATGCCATCTTTTAACTTTTTCTTTAAATAACTTTGCATTTTCATAAGCTTGGGTTCTCCATTCATCTAGTGAGCTAATATCAAATAACCTCTTTTCACCAGCAAGTTTGAAGTCATAATTGAGTTCTTTAACTGCCCAAAAAGCTTTATGTTCCAACTCAAGAGGCAAATGACAAGCTTTTCCATAAACCATTTTATAAGGAGACATACCCATAGGATTTTTATAAGCTGTTCTATAAGCCCAAAATGCATCATCTAATTTCTTAGACCAATTCTTCCTAGACCTATTGGCAGTCTTCTGCGAAATTAATTTTATTTCTCTATTGCTAAGTTCAACTTGACCACTAGACTGAGGATGATAGGGTGATGCAATTCTATGGTTAACATCATACTTGGCAAGAATTTTATGGAAAGCACCATGAATAAAGTGTGAACCACCATCAGTCATTAAATATCTAGGGACTCCAAACCTTGGGAAAATAACTTCCTTAAGCATTTTAATAGAGGTGTTGTGATCAGCACTACTGGTTGGAATAGCCTCTACCCATTTAGTAACATAATCAACAACAACCAAAATATGTGTATACCCATTAGAGGAAGGAAAAGGTCCCATGTAATCAAATCCCCAAACATCAAATGGTTCGACATCAAGTGAATAATTCATAGGCATTTCTTGACGCTTACCGATATTACCTATTCTTTGACATTCATCACAAGATGAGACATAGTTACAGGCATCCTTGAAGAGAGTAGGCCAATAAAATCTAGACTGCAATACCTTGTGAGCAGTTCTATCTCCAGCATGATGCCCTCCATAAGCCTCGGAGTGACATTTCCATAGGATTTGTCCCTGTTCATGCTCAGGTACACAACGTCTAATAATACCATCTACTCCTTCTTTATAAAGATGTGGGTCATTCCAAAAGTAATGTCTTAAAAATCATAGAACTATTTTTCTTTTGATGGTATGTAAAGCTAGGTGGTAAATATTTAGCAACAATGTAATTGGCATAGTCAGCATACCAAGGAGTACTATTAGCAACATGTATTGCAGCTAACTGCTCATTAGGAAAACTATCATCAGCTACGGGGTTCTAAGCTCCTTTTCTATCAATGATATGTAAATAAATTTCTTGTAACAAGAGAACCCAACGAATAGGTCTAGGTGAGGGAGTCCTGGACTAAGGGATCCTCAGGCGTCCAGCCTGTTATCTATGGACCAAACTGATGGGTTGTGAAGACATGGAGACCGAAGACTGCACTGTGTCCGGATTGGACTCTACTTGGCGTGGAAGGCAAGCTTGGTGACCGAAGATTCCTTCTTATGTAACCGACTCCATGTAAACCCTAGATCCCCTCGGTGTCTATATAAACCATAGGGGATAGTCCGGAAAGGACCACACATATACTCATTACCATATTCATAGGCTAAACTTCTAGGGTTTAGCCATTATCATCTCATGGTAGATCAACTCTTGTAATACTCATATTCATAAAGATCAATCAAGCATGAAGTAGGGTATTACCTCCATAGAGAGGGCCCGAACCTGGGTAAACATCGTGTCCCCCGTCTCCTGTTACCATCGATCTTAGACGCACAGTTCAAGACCCCTACCCGAGATCCGTCGGTTTTGACACCGACATTGGTGCTTTCATTGAGAGTTCCACTATGCCGTCGATGAAAGGCTCGATGCTTGCCTTCTTCTTAGAGGCAACATCACCGCAGGGGTAGTTTTGGCCCCGGGTCAAACCCTCCGGTTGGGCGACATTACTATGATCGCCCATTCGGCCACAGAGCCGACGATGACCTCCCGGGCCATCCAAAATCCCCTTCGCATAAACTCCGAGCACTCCAAGCAGATGGATCCGGTCGAACTTTCATCCTTAAGCGAGCTCCTAGATCGCATCACCGCTTTGGGAATCGCCACAAATTACGATCAGATCGGGCCTAAAACCGATCAGGGAGAAACCGAACCTCCATTTGGCACCCACCAGATCGTGACAGTCCTGGAGAAGGATGTCGAGTCTTCTTCTATATCAAAGATGGACTATGTTCGAGTCACCATTAATAAAGAGCCGGATACTCACCTGCGAAAAGACGCAACCAGCCCTCTGAACATAGCATCGGACGGCGGCTCCAAACAATCAGAAGATGTTCCGGAACCCGGACTGTCCAGTCCAGAAGGTTGTCAAACCACCCACAACCGGTTAGGTCGGGGTTCAGATTTAATTCCACCCACCCACCCGGACATAGAGGCTCTCATGAGCATAAAACAGTAATCTCAGGAGAAGATCCACCAATTTTGGGCCAGATTCTTCCTTGTCAAGAACAAGGTAAAAGATTGCCGTGACGAGGACGCAATATCAGCGTTCTGCAAAAACTGTGCAGACGAAAGAATACTCAACGCCATCAATCGACGCCGCATACTCAAATTCGCTGACTTAGCAACCATTGTACAAAAATACAGCGCGATGGAGAGCGCCTGGGAAACTCAAGCAGCTCACTGGGAACCATCGGTCCCAGCTCAACTCCCCCTACAGGCTAAAAGGGTGCACCCTCATGGCACGCCCAGCCCGACAGTCAAGAAACACAAAACCGCTACACGATATGGCACCGTTCTGGAGGGGTGGCTCGATGGCCCATGCAAAATACATACAACAACAGACACCATGGCAACCCACAGCCTTAGAGCATGTTGGGTACTACGACAGGTAGCCAAGAGCGGCGAGGAGATCCTTATTAAAGATACCCCGAAACAACGCCCCCCAGAAGACGACCACCCAAGAGCATTGACAATCTTCGAGACATTCGCTTCAAACAAGAAGCGCAAAAGGGCACTTCGCGAGCTCAACGAAGTATGCCACATCACTGTAATAAACCCATGGAACGACACGGCTATAACATTCAACGCCGGTGACGAACCAAAGTACATTACAGTACGAGCGCCTGCCGCGTTAGTACTCAGTCTCATCGTGGACAGGTTTCGACTTACCAAGGTCCTCATGGACGGCAGCAGCAGACTAAACCTCATTTATCAGGAAACACTCCATAAAATGGGAGTAGACAAGAGCCACATCAAACAAAGTAACACAACCTTCCGAGGAATTATTCCTAGCCGGGAGGCGCGGTGCGTGGGAAAAATCACACTTGACGTGGTATTCGGATCACCGGAGAACTATCGGTCCGAAGAAATAACCTTCCAAGTGGCCCCTTTCAGCAGGGGATATCACGCCCTATTGTGGCGGGATGCTTTTACACGCTTCCAAGCTATACCTCACTACGGATATATGAAGCTCAAAATGCCCGGACCAAATGGTATAATCACTCTCTCCAGTGACCCGGACATAGCACTCCGCGCTGAAAACAAACCGCATCCCTGGCCTTGGAGGCGCTATCCGAAGCCCTCGCGGCCGAGGAATTAACCGCGCTACGCTCCATAGTGGACATGGACGATGTGATCCTCGACAAACGGTCCAAATCCACCTCGTTTAAACCGGCAGAAGAAATAATCAAATTCCAGGTCCACCCAACAGACCCCAAGAAGACGGCATCCATCGGAGCTCAACTAAACCCAGCAGTTGATGCCGCACTACAAGAATTCATGTGCAAAAATGGGACATATTTGCCTGGCACCCTTCGGATATGCCAGGGATCCCACGCAAGCTGGCCGAACATAGCCTCAAAATATTAAAGGGGTTTAAACCAGTTAAGCAAGCACTGCGGCGCTTTTCCGAACCCAAGCGACAAGACATGGGGGAGGAGCTGGCCAAACTCATCGAGGCCGGATTCATTAGAGAAATCAAACATCCGGACTGGCTAGCAAACCTGGTAATGGTACCAAAGAAGGACAAATCTTGGCGCATGTGCGTCGATTTCAAAGACCTCAACAAAGCCTGCCCTAAGGATCCCTTCTCCCTCCCCCGCATTGATCAAATCATTGACGCCACCGCAGGACACGACTCACTGTGTTTCCTCGATGCATACTCCGAATACCATCAAATCAAAATGAAGGAATCGGATCAAGCTGCAACAGCATTTATCACGCCATATGGGCCATTCTGCTTCAATACCATGCCCTTCGGGCTCAAGAATGCCAGCACCACATATCAATGCATGATTCAAACATGCTTGGAGAAACAGATTGGCAAAACAGTAGAAGCTTACGTTCACGACGTCGTCATCAAAACCAGGCACATGGAAACACTAATAGATGACTTACGTCTTACATTCGACAACCTCAGGGCGTATGACATCAAGCTTAACCCGGAAAAGTGTGTCTTTGGCGTCCCCGCCGGAAAACTGCTAGGCTTCATCATTTCCAATAGAGGAATCGAAGCAAACCTAGCCAAAATCTGAGCTTTGTCACAATTGGCTAAGCCAACAGACGTTAAACAAGTCCAAAAACTTGCAGGTTGCGTGGCAGCTCTAAGCCGCTTTATCTCCAGATTAGGAGAAAATGCATTGCCACTCTATCGCCTTCTATGGCGAATCGACCACTTCGAGTGGACGGACGCGGCAACAGCTGGACTGGAAGAAATAAAAACCCTTCTTGCGGGTAACCCAATCCTGGCCGCACCAAACGCCGGCGAACCGATGTTATTATACATATCGGCAACACATCAGGTGATGAGCGCCGTACTCGTCATTGAACGAGAGCAGGACGGACATAAATTGCCGCTTCATAAGCCAGTATACTACGTCTCCACGGTCCTTACACCATGCAAATCCCGGTACCCTCATTATCAAAAAATAGCATACGTGGTCTTCATGGCATCCCGAAAGCTCCGTCACTACTTCCAGGAGTGTTCGATCACGGTGGCCTCCGAAGTGCCACTCAACGACATCATAAATAACTGCGATGCTACGGCCCGGATTACCAAATGGGCCATTGAGCTCCTGCCATTTGACATTACATACAAACGACGTCGAGCTATCAAATCCCAGGTACTGGCCGACTTCATTGCCGAATGGAAAGAGGCCGAACTCCCTAAAGAGTAAGGCACATACTCCAATTGGGTCATGCACTTCGACGACTCCAAAATGCTAGGAGGGTTAGGAGCGGTTGTCATCTTAACGTCCCCTACCGGAGACATCGTCCAGTACGTTCTCCAAATACTATACACAGACTCCAATAATGCAGCCGAATACGAGGCCTTATTGCATGGTCTCCGGATGGCTGTCTCCATGGGCACACAACGCCTAGAAGTGTGCGGGGACTCGAACCTCGCAATATCTCAAATAAATGGAGATTTCGACGCCAAAGATCCGAAGATGGCAGCGTATCATAACGCAGTCATAAAAATGTCAGCCCGGTTCGAGGGGCTCGAGTTCCATCATGTGGCTCGAGAAAGTAATCAAGCGGCAGATGTTCTTGCTCGTATTGGTGCTAAACGCGACCCCGTCCCACCTAATATCTTCCTGGAACGGCTCTTTAAGCCATCCGTGGTGTGGCAGGGGGAAAACGGCAACGCTAGTCCGGACCCAAACATAACCCCAGATCCCGGAAACATCGACATAACACCATCGACACATCTCATCATGGCGGTCATTGCCCCATGGACCGAACCCGTCCTGGCCTACCTTAATAGGAAGGAGCTTCCCAAGGACCAGAATGAGGCCCGCTGCATTGTCCAGCGCTCGAAGGCCTAGAAGGTTCACGATGGAGAGCTCTACAAGAAAAGCGCCACCGGAGTCCTTCAACGATGTATATCCGAGGAAGAGGGGCGGCAACTCTCGGTTGAAATTCACGTCAGACTCGGCGGGCACCACACCGCAGCTCGGGCCCTTGTTAGCAAGGTTTTCCGTACAAGGTTTTATTGGCCGACGGCCCGAGCGGATGCACAGGACCTTGTCCAACATTGCCTTGGATGCCAACTCTTTTCCAATCAAAGCCATATGCCCCCAACTGCCCTACAAACAATCCCCATCACTTGGCCTTTCGTAGTCTGGGGACTTGACATGGCCGGACCGCTTAAAGGGGGAAGCCATAAGAAAAAATATCTGCTGGTTATGGTGGACAAATTCACTAAGTGGATAGAGGCTAAACCAGTCAAAACAGCTGAGTCCGGCCCAGTGATAGACTTCATATCCGATGTTGTGCACCGTTATAGTGTCCCACACATCATCATCACTGACAATGGCTCCAATTTCATAGCCGACGAGGTAAAAACCTAGTGTACTAATATGGGTATTAAACTAGATTACGCCTCCATCTACCACCCACAAACCAACGGTCGAGTCGAAGGTGCCAATGGTCTTATTATGAGCGGAATCAAGCCCAGACTAGTGCGATCTTTAAAAGAATCAGACAAGCACTGGGTTGGGGAGCTCGACTCCGGACTCTGGGGGATGCGAACCACGCCCAACCGTACTTCTGGGTACACACCCTTCTTCATGGTGTATGGTGCAGAGGCCGTATTGCCCTGCGATATTATTCACGACTCACCTAGAGTGCGTATGTATGAAGAGAGAGAAGCCGAGCTCGATCGGCAAGACAGCCTAGATGCCCTGGAGGAGGAACGCGATGTCGCAAAAGCCTGTTCAGTAGTTTACCAACAACATGCTCGAAGATATCAAAGCAGAGAAGTACGGGCCAAGACTTACAACGTTGGCGAACTCGTTATGCGGCTCTCGGAGAAGAAAAAGGACAAACTCAAGCCCAAATGGGAGGGTCCCTTCATAATTAACGAAGTTCTCACCGGAGGAGCGTACCATCTTCGCAATGCATCAGACAATCGCTACACCCCTTGTTCGTCTCCTCCTCCCCTGTAGTTCCCAATATTTTTCGTCTCTTTTTCCGATTACTTTCTTCTTTTTTCGCTTTAAAGCTTTGATGCGGCTAGACCGCACACCATTGGCACATACATCTTTCAACATGTATGCCACTTGTACCTGGGGGCTTCTTGGACAGAAGTTCTTGTCATTCCTTGAGCATCAAGCTCCTCATATATGAGTTTTTTTTCCATATGTACCTTTTATTTGCCACTATATGCATCGATATGACTTAAGTTTTGGCCAAGCTGGGTTGCCTGGCTCCTGTGCTTATGCCCTACGTTCCCGTTAGTTTGGCTAGGGCATAAAGGGAGCACCTTTGTGATTGTTACCGCCGGGTCATCCGGATGTGTACCTCAGACTGGGTGAAGCCGAAAGCTAGCATTCTTAAGGGAATATTCGGTCATTGAATTAAAGATGTTTTTACAATCACTCCATCGCGCACCCCCAGAAGTTATCCAAACTGTGGTGCTCACACCACAGTTCGTACATGCGCATTAAGCGCATGCACACCCAGGGAAATGAACCCTTAATGGAACTATTCTCTCTGGAAGATGTTTCTTGCGATATCAATGTAATATAACATAGCTAGCTGGATACAACTTGTGTGTTCAAGCAACTATGACCCCTACGCCTAGTTTCCCAGGCATACCCCGGACTATTCGGCTGCGACGGTATTCGAAAACACTCCACACCTTCGGGACCGGAGGTTGAAGCGAAAAGGTCTGCCATGACAAATGATATATAATTTGGCTAGATGAGGAAAGTACACGGTCACTTGGACTCAAACACCTCCTCTTCTATACCTTCCAACATGCAATACAACTTACAATCCTGTTGGGAATATTTGGCGGCCACCTCTACCTGGTCATATACTAAACTAACGGGAATTTCTTCCCCATTCGACCCTACTGGTCTGAACCTAGCCAGGTGATTAGGATCCAGCTTGGTATATCGCGTCTTCACCATGGCCTAGGCCTCTCCCGCACCCTCGCGGCATGCCGATATCTTCCACAGCCCCCGCGCTCCCTTGAATAGCTCTACTAGCTACTCCATGCTTCCTGGAGGGGAGTCGGATGGCCATAAAGCCTTGGCTACACTCTGCATGGCTGCCGAGCTTCCTCGTGCAACTGTGACAGCCCTTGCAGAAGATCACTCGATGATACGGACACCTCCTCTTCCGGGCGGTTCGTCAAAACACCTGCAATTACAGCTATATCAGCTACCGCTACCTCCAAAACTATTATAAAACAAAAGTGGCTACATACTAAATATGCCGCCTCACAGCTTCTTGTTCTCCTTCACAGAGTCAGCTAGCTGAGCCCGCACATCTTTCAGTTCTTCGCCCAGTTTGGAGTTTGAATCCTGGAGTTTCTTTTTCTCCTGAACGACTTTTGTCAATACACGCTCGCCCACTGCTTGTAGCCTTTTGGCTCCACATTCTTCACTTCGAGCGGCGTCCAGCTGCTCTCGTACTTGGTCTAACAGCCGAACACAAAGATAAGCACCCATATCTGCACTATCGGCGTATCATTCTGAATTTTCGGTAGAAGGAAACATTACCGGGAGATGCCTTGTATTTCTCCAGTTCGGCATTGGCAGCAAGCAGCCGACGCTGACACTTTTCCAGCTCCTGAGCTAGCTGGGTGTTCTTCTCTGTAAGCACCTGGTAATACATTGATCCTTAAATCAGTTGTTTCAACTCCTTTAAGTCTCGGGGGCTACTGGCATATCGTTATCATAGTTAGACAAAATAAATTTACCTGCACATCTTTCAAATGTTGCTTGGTGGCCCTGTTAATCCCATCTCGAGTAGCTCGGATGTACGCATCGACCGAGTTGAAGGCGTTAAACGACTCTTCTGAAAAGCCAGGGTCCTGTAAAATGGCCCGGCGGCGCTGATGATTCATCACACTTTCCACTTCCGAGTTGGTGACGGACACGTCATCCGAGTCCTTGGCTGGAGGACATTCCGGCTTCGCCTCCATATCAGCCCCCGTCTTCATGGTAGGATTTGAATCCTGGCTGCGGGAAGTACGGCTGCTCGAACCTCCGGATACGGTCCATCGCATTTTTCTCCTGACACATGATAACAGGAAGGTCACGGTTTGTCGTGACTTCTTAGGTGCAGGTTGGCGGATTCATACCACTTCGATCAAGGCACAGCCGTATCTTCGTTTGCCTTCCTCTTGGAAGGCTCGCCCGGAGTAGGGGGTTCACTCTTCGGAGGTACCCTGGGAGTAGTACGGCGCGCCGAACCCTTCCCCTTTGGAGCACAAGAGGTGTAGTGGGTAAGAAGGAAGGAAAAATCTCTTTTTGAATAAGGTGTGTTCGGATCCCTTACGTGTGAAGCTGGAAGAAGACCGGGGTAGTCGGCGATGATGGCCACCTCCGTGCCATCGTAGCTCGTCTGGTAAAACACCCCCTCCGCAAGCACCACAAATATCTCCGGATCCTCTTCGAACCCGGGATCAAGCTCCCGGTTGTGATCCTCCGGCTGTGGGGCGGGACTACAAAATCCCTCGGTGACTTTTCGCCAGTGCTGTCATAGGCAGACAAAGTGAAAAAGTTTATCAAAGGCAATCCGGAGATGGAAGGAGTAAAAACAGAGGGGGCGGGCCTTACCCAGCTGGGAGGGTTGTACATAGAATACCCATCTCTGAGTTTGATGCGGAGAAATTCCTTTTCCTCCCCTTTGAACAGTTCGGCTAATGTTTTAGCCAAAGCGGTAGGGGTATCCGGACCTTTCCGGCCGCAGCGAGAGGCGTCGTCCTCCCCATTGAAGTGCCACATTGGGAGCCCTCTGTATTGGAGTGGTTGAACCCCTCGCGTTATGGAAATCTCCATAACCTCAACGATTGTGAGTCCGGACTGAGTGAGCTCTTTCATCCTCCTCATCAGCTGACGAACCTCCGTGCCATCTTCCTCTTCGAGACTCCGGGGATGCCAACTATGGCGTTTCTTCAGTGGGACGCGCGCAAATTTGGGAAGACCCTTTCGAACCGGGTCTGGAAGCGCAACGTCCTCTATATAAAACCATTCAGAGGGCCAGTCATCATGTGCCTTCCTTGGTGTACCAGATGGGTATCCGGTATCGGCGACATGCCATACTTCGGCACCGCCCACTTTAAATATTGACCCTTCGTGATTACGCTGGACGAGACAAAACAGCTTCCTCCACAACTCGAAATGAGCCTCGACACCCAGGAAAGTTTGCATAAAGCAACGTAGCCCGCAATGTGCAGAATAGAGGCTGGAGTGAAGTTGTGCAGCTGGAGGCTGTAGTACTCCTGGAGCCCTCGGAGGAACGGATGGATAGGAAATCCAACACCTCTTAACAGGTAGGGGACCAAACACACTCGCTCTCCCTCGGATGGATTGGGAAGTCCTCTGCTTGAGTCCCCTCATTGAAGGAAGCTAGCCTTGCTCGAACGGGGACTATATCTGCATGGGGAAGGTATCCCTGCGTTTGCAACTTCGTCAAACCGCTATAATATATAGAACACTTCTCTCACTCGCCTTTCTCTGGGCTTGGATGAGCGGAGGAGCTGGGGACGCTAGCCATGCTGGAATGGTTTCCCCTACGCAGTCTCTGGGGATTTCCTCTGTGCAGCGCTGATTGGATCTAGGATCCAATCTTGTTAAATAGGCGCTCTTCCTCGCATGGATGAGGTGTTATTCGCAAAAAACACCCTGACTTTCCACATTCACTCGACACATGGAGGATGAAGATTATTCAACGCACAGAAGCCAAGGAGGTGACATTAAGGTCAATGGTCGAATACATTACTTGGAGATCATTGAAGGGGGAACCCGCCTTGCAATGCCGAAGACAACATGTGTGCCGAGCACTTCGCTATTGAAGACCGGTTCAGGGGCTACTGAGGGAGTCCTGGACTAAGGGGTCCTCGGGCGTTCATCCTATTATCTATGGGCCGGATTGATGGGTTGTGAAGACATGAAGACCGAAGACTGCACCATGTTCGGATTGGACTCTACTTGGCGTGGAAGGAAAGCTTGGCGACCGAAGATTCCTTCTTATGTAACCGACTCCATGTAAACCCTAGATCCCCTTGGTGTCTATATAAACCGCAGGGGATAGTCTGGAAAGGACCACACATATACTCATTACCATATTCATAGGCTAGACTTCTAGGGTTTAGCCATTACGATCTCGTGGTAGATCAACTCTTGTAATACTCATATTCAACAAGATCAATCAAGCAGGAAGTAGGGCATTACCTCCATAGAGAGGTCCCGAACTTGGGTAAAGATCGTGTCCCCCGTCTTCTGTTATCATCGATCCTAGACGCATAGTTCGGGACCCCCTACCCGAGATCCGCCGGTTTTGGCACTGACACTAGGTTTAGCATCTTTATTTTCCATAAGATATTTGATAGCATCATGGTCTGTGTGAACAATTACTTTGGAATCAACAATATAAGGTCTAAATTTATCACAAGCAAACACAACTGCTAAGAATTCTTTTTCAGTAGTAGCATAATTTATTTTAGCACTGTCTAAAGTTTTACTAGCAAAATGAATAACATTCAATTTCTTATCAACTCTTTGTCCTAGAATAGCACCAACAACATAATCACTAGCATCACACATAATTTCAAAAGGCAAGTTCCAATCAGGTGGTTGAACAATAGGTGCAGATATTAAGGCTTTCTTGAGTGTTTCAAAGGCTTCAAGACAATCATCATAAAAAACAAAAGGGATATCCTTTTGCAAGAGATTATTAAGAGAACTAGAAAGTTTAGAAAAGTCTTTGATAAATCTCCTATAGTAACCAACATGACCAAGGAAACTACGAATACCTTTGATGTCCTTCGGACATGGCATTTTCTCAATTGCATCAACCTTAGCTTGGTCCACTTCAATACATCTTTCAGAAATTTTATGACCCAAAACAATGCCTTCATTAACCATAAAGTGAAACTTCTCCCAATTCAAGACAAGATTTATTTGTTCAGATCTGTGCAAAACTCGATCAAGATTGCTTAAACAATCATCAACAGGCTTCCCATAAACAGAGAAGTCATCCATGAAAACCTCAACAATCTTTTCACAAAAGTCAGAGAATATAGCCATCATGCATCTTTGAAAGGTAGCAGGTGCATTACATAAACCAAAAGGCATACGTCTATAAGCATAGGTTCCAAAAGGACATGTAAAAGTGGTCTTTTCTTGATCAGGTTGAGATACAGGTATTTGCGAAAAGCCAGAATATCCATGAGGGAAGCAAAACTGCGTGTGCTTAGATAATCTTTCAAGCATTTGATAAATAAAAGCCAGAGGGTAATGATATTTTCTAATTCTTTGTTTAATTTTCTAAAATCAATTACCATTCTATAGCCTGTAACAATTGTTTGTGGAATAAGTTCATTCTTATCATTAGGAAGAACAGGGATGCCTCCTTTCTTAGGGACACAATGAATAGGACTTACCCATCTACTATCAGCTATGGGATAGATTATACGTGCTTCCAGAAGTTTTAATATTTCCGTCCTTACCACTTCTTTCATCTTTGGGTTTAACCGACGTTGGTGATCAAGAACTGGTTTAGCATCAGGTTCCATATTGATTTTGTGCTGACATAGAGTGGGACTAATGCCCTTTAAATCATCAAGAGTGTATCCAGTAGCAGCCCGGTGCTTCCTTAGAACTTTCAACAATCTTTCTTCTTCATGTTCTGAAGGGTTAGCACTAATAATAACAGGATATATCTTATTTTCATCAAGATAAGCATATTTTAAAGTGTCTGGCAATTGTTTTAATTCAAGCATAGGATCACCTTTAGGTGGAGGAGGACCTCCAAGGGTTTCAATAGGCAAATTGTGTTTAAGTAGAGGACATTGTTAAAAGAAAACTTTATCTATTTCATTTCTTTCATGCATATGTAAATCATTTTCATGGTGTAGCAAATATTGTTCTAAAGGATCATTAGGTGGTACACCAATAGAAGCAAGACCAATTAAAACATCCTTACTAGGCATTTCTTTTTCATGAGGATTTCTACTAAACTTGGAAAAATTAAACTCATGAGACTCATCACCAAAGCTAACACCACAGTTTGTTTCTTACAATCTAGCTTAGCATTAATTGTGTTCAAGAAAGGTCTACCAAAGATAATGGGACAAAAGTCATCTTGTGGGGAACCAAGAACAAGAAAATTAGTAGGGTATTTTAGTTTCCCACACAAGACTTCAACATCTCTAACAATCCCAATTGGTGATATAGTGTCTCTATTAGCAAGTTTAATAGTAAAATCTATTTCTTGTATCTCAGCAGGTGCTATGTCTTTCATAATCTCTTTATATAAAGTGTAAGGAATATACTACAAAAAAAGACACTTACGTGATGATACGTGTTGGTCATAGTAGGTCATGTTTTTTGTCATGCCTGTACATCCATGACGATTTTATGACAGAATCATGATAGTCATACCTGTGCTGTCGTAGAAGTGTTCCATGACATTACCAAAATTATCATCACAGAAGTGTTCACTTCCATGACGATAAATGCCGTGTCATGTAAGTGCTTTCGTCAAGGGTGACCAACACGAGGCATCCACCGTAACGGGTCGTTGTTAAGCTACCGGGTCCGGTTTTGGATCTGATAACCCACTAACAACCATGACCAATGATGATTTTCCATGTGTAAAATTCTCATTGGCCGACGGAACCACGTGTCAGCTCCGCGTCGGCACAGGTGTCACTCATTCAATGGGCGAGATGCACCTATGATATGGTGACACGTGGGCCGGCCCAAAAGTGGCCCATAAAGATTAAATGGGCCGGCCCAACTAAAGGCCCACGAGATTTCACCGACCATAATGGGCTGGCCTAGCTAAAGGACCATGAGATTTCGCCGACCATAATGGGCCGGCCCAGCGAAAGGCCCACAAGATTTTGAGGACACTAATGGGCCGGCCCATTAACAGGCTGCCATGTTTTGGGCCAAATGCCGACCCATATTTGATCCGGTCCACTAACAGTCTGCCACGTTCCGGGCCCAATAAAGGCCCATATGAGATCTGTCTCGTTAAAATCCTACCATGTTCTAGGCCAAATTACGGATTCGGCCCTTTAAGAGGTTTTGGGCTAAATTATGGCCCATATCAGATTCGGCCCGTCAACTGGACGCTATACTTTTGGGCCCACTTGCTAAAGGCCCATTTAGTAATTCAGCATGATATTAGTTTCGGCCTGTTAAAGGCCTGTTCAACATTTCGGCCCTATATTTATTTCGGCCTGTTAAAAGCCCGTCATATAGTTGGGCCTAACTATGGCCTGGTTTGCATCCGGCCTGCTCACAGCCGATAATCTGATTGGGCCAAACAAGGACCGAGACAATTTTGGCCTGTTAACGGCCCATGATGTGATTGGCACAATCATGGGCCGGGGACTATTTCGGCCTGCTGCCGGCCCATGAGCTATTCGGCACGTTTCAGTCCCAACCTACTTTTCAGCCTCCTAAAAGCCCATTGAGTTTTCTTGCGAAAATAGGGCCGGCGGTTTACTCGGCATATTAGAGGCTCAAATCTACTAGTGGGCCAGTTTACATTTAGGCTTGTTAACGGACCGATTATGTAGTGATTTGCATGACGGCCCCATTATGTACCATAATTTTACGGTTTAGCCGGTTTATTGTGAAAACAAGATATATATATATATATATATATACAGTAAAATAACTGCAGCATCGTGAATAAGAAAAAACCTAGACTATACAATAAAGAAATTACATCATATTACATCCACTGGGCATCAAAGTTTGCCACTATGATAACAAAGCACAAGAAGACATCATATTACATACACTGGGCATCAAAGATCGCCAACAGTGCAAATAAACATGCCGACAAATAATATACAAAACCGACAACACTTCAATAGAGTTCAAGAAAGGTTAGCCCTGCTCGGGAGCTGCAGCGCAAGCAGCTGTGCAAGCTGATGAGACTGCGCTTGTTTGACACTTATATCCTCCTCACTCTAAAAGATAAACAAGCAAACAGATGATAGGTTTTGCACATATAAGTATCAGTGCTGACAATTCATCACATTTCTTACTGACGAATAAAGTGACACAGTTTAAAATAGCATTAACACAATATGGTATTGTCCAGGTTAAGACATGGCAGGAAATGACATTGTGAAGGAGTTGGCAACTTCACTATACCACTAGATTACAGATCAAGAACTCATAAGTATCAATGGTTAGTGTGCTGTCAATTTATCCCATTTCAGATTGGCAAATAAAGAGACGGTTTAAATAATAGTAGAATGATATGACATTGTTCATAGTTAAGACATTGCAGAATATGACATTGTGCTGTAGTGGGTAGGTTCACCACACCACTGGATTACGGATCAAGAACAGAAGCATACATGCAGTGCAAAAGAAGATCACTTGTGTTGTATAGTTTAATTTACATGGTATGAAGAAGGAACTTGGTTGTACAACTGAAAACTTAAATTGAGAAGGACAAACTTTTGTTTATGAACTACATAATAAACTTTAAACATGCAATTTGATGCAAACACCAAAAATAAACAGCTGTTGCAGTCATGCCTAACCAAATATACACAACAAAGTTTGAAGGCTTGAGAAGGACAAACTTACATTATTGGTGAAGACAGGCTCTATAAAGCCATTGTCCAAGCTGATGGGGGGGGATTCAAGAAGTTTACCACAGAATCATCTTCATAAGCATTGCCTTTATTCTACATTTTGTTAAGAGTAAATATAGATGTGATAATATAAGAAAAAATGGAGAATATTTAAGATAAGATGAAGAGTGATGCTACATAACCAAGTAGCTATAAATGTAAGTACAACGATACAAGCAAAAGGTACAGCCAAGAGCAATGCAGAGCTAAACTTCTTCAGGACCATCGGTGTTATCCAACCTTATGGTAAGAGTAAATATAGATCTGATGCGTAGAAAATGGAGGGCAAAGGATAACAAGCTGCAGAGTGATGGTACATGAACAACTACCTGTCAATATAAGTACACTGATAAAGGATAGCAGGTACTTACAAGAACAATGCAGAGCTAATTTTTTATCAGCATTGGATATATTCTACACTAATGTAACCATTCATATAGATCAGATAATTTGGAGCGAACAATTGATAAGCAAGCTATCATGCATACTGCTGTCACATAATGAACCAGGCATGAATGCAAGTACAGTGATACAGGACAACATGTATTAACAAGAGCAAAGCATCGGGTAGCATATTTGCAATATCATGTCGTTCTTTTCAAACCAGAATTCTTCTTCGAGCTGATTTCCTGCAAAAAAGATTCGTAAGGCACATGCGAAAAAGTAGAAGTTCAAATTGTCATGTGGTATCATAGGCAGTACCTCATCCTGGGAATGAGACCAGTGCATAACAAGGTTTTTCCATTCAATGTCTTCTAAATTTAGCACAGGAGACTTCACCAGAAATTCGTTTATAGACTTGCCATTAAAGTGTGATTTCCTCAGGTAACACTGATACTGCTGCAATGCTTCCTTGAAAAGCGCAAGCAAGCTTTGCTCGTCATGACTATCCAGATTGACCCTCACCTACTTACAACAATGTAATGTAAATCATTAATGTGTTCAATCAGTAGAAAACAGGAAAATAATCACCATGAATAATAGCACTTACATGTAAGTGGGACAGGAAGATGTGAAAAGGGTGTTTGTCTTCACTATAATCTTCCCATGATGGGAATATATGCAGGTAGTCCCTAACAACATTGAAAGCATTGTCTTTAAAACTAGGAATAACTAGAATGGGGTTCCAATCTACAGGAATTGGCCATCTCTGTAGTTGGGATAGGTTTTCGTCCGGTGGACTTGCTGTACTTTTTGCTGAAGTGGGATTTTTTGTGGTACGGCTAGTGCTATGGCAACTGAAATCGGCATACCTTTTGCTGGAGTACAGGTCCTGTGTGGTGGGGCTAGTGGTGTGGCCAGTGAAGTATGGGTACAATCTGCTGGAGTCGGTCCTACATTTTGTGTCACTAGTTGTACAACCAATATAAGTGGGGTGTTGTCTGATTTCTCCAGCACCACCATGTTTTTCAAGGACTTTGCTGGCGCTCCTTCAGGTTCGGCAATCACCTTCTTCCTTTTTGATGTGCGATGCACAAGAACAACATTTGAGTGAAAAAACATGGTATGATGACAGATGGAATATGTATTGATAATGGATGGGCATGGCATCTTGACATATATGATGTGTAAACTAAGCAGATGGCGGTGCAACAAATAGAAGAAATGCAAGACAACATATGCAAGATACGCGCAATCAATAAAACCTTGCCAAATTAGAACAGGCACTTTGATGGGTGAACAAGACAGGTCATTAGGATCATATTCTAAACAAGAATCTACAGGTGGGGAGCGTATGAGTCTCATTGCATCCAGAATGGCACTCAATGCGTTGGTGCCAATTTTGTAAGTTGTTGCAGTGTTCCACAATATTCTTATGATGCACGGATTCTGATATTCACTGTAATTACGTATAATATCTAAGAACCATGAAAACATAAATAGTAGTGAGATTATCTTTGTAATGCAGAGGATATTCTAATATAGGGGCGCCCTTGTAAACCCTTGTGTGATATCACTGGATTCTGATGAGAGAGCTCATGTGTGCTATAATATGGTGTGTGCATTAATATAATCTGGCACAAGTACACAAAAAATAGGTTCCAGAAGTAAGGATAGTTGGCAGATGATAGGTTCATAATATACTGTGTAGAGAGTCTATTGCCAAACCATGATAACAAGAGCACACAACAACTAGGCAGATCGTAGTGTACATAAAAGCGGTACACCATAACCACGATATATAAATCGGGAAAGTGGAACTGGCTGGAAAATACGGTGTTGTATTGCCACTACTAATTGAAAGCCTATCGATCACGTACTAGCCAGCTCTATCAGCTGTTGACTGCAGATGTCCCTGCGCCCCTTCTGAACAAGGAACATGTTGTACGTACTAAATACAGAATAACAAAAGAGGAACATGTTAAAGAACAGAAGAGGAAGCATATTCTTGAGGTTCCGCTTCATTGCATACAATGTTGGTTTCCCATTCATGATGAATCATAGCACCCAAAGAAATGCAATTCCATGTTGTCTCTCTATGTGTGGCCACATGCATTTGGAAAATCAAGTGGGAGCATTACCTGACCAATTAAATGTGTGTCTGTTAACTAATATCAGTATCATATCACAATTTGTATTTGAAGAAGTAAGCTTTGGACTTATGATTGGTGTGTTGTTTAGCTTCAAGAGTGGACTACTCCTAGTGCTGACACATAGCAGCTACACAGATCATAGTGTAGATATAACGGGAAAACCTTAAGCATCAGGAGTAAAATCAGCAAAGTGGAACTTGGTGGAATATATGTGCTAGTATTGCCGGTACGGCTAGAAAGGCTTCAGATACCAGCTCTCTTCAGCTGAAGGTGCGGTACTGTTAATATTAGTGTAACTCTCAAAGGCGACAGAGCTCCTCGCATTTCCATGCTAATCTTACAAGATTCAAGTGGGCAGGGCACTACAAATCCTATTCCTATGTTTACAAAATCCTATGAATCAAAGAGGCCTGAAGAGTTTAAAGTGCCCATCACAACTGACCGTATAGACCTCTACACTGCAAATGTCCCAGGTCATCTTCACTACAAGGAACATACTGTACTACTATCATACTCCCTCCGTTCTAAAATATAAGTCTTTGTAGAGATTTCCACTATGGATCACATACAGATGTATACAGATACATTTTAGAGTGTAGATTTACTCATTTTGCTCCATATGTACTCCATGGTGGAATCTATACAAAGACTTGTATTTATGAACGAGGAGAGTACTTATTAAAGAAGAACGGAAGAGAACATGCTAAAGAAGAGCAAGCAGATTTTGGATAATAAAATTTTCGTTGCGCAGTGCCCACACATTATGAACCAGAGCGCGTTAAGAATGCAACTCCCTGTTGTCTCTCTATATGTGGTGCACGTGCTTTTCGAAAGTAAAGTAGGAACGTTAGCTGACAAATTAAACATTATCTATTTTAGTAATATCAACATCATATCAGATTTTTATTTGAGCAACAAGTTTGGAATTATGAGTGGCATGTTGTTTAGCTTGGTGGATTCAGGAGCAGTGCTAAGCAGGTACGATGATGGTACTGAATATAAAGGCATGTCTGCATGGAAGTCGCGTGACTTTTGTCATTTGGGTCAGTCGACCATTTCAGGCGGTTGGATGAAGATCCTACGTCTCCTAACCCTTCTTCTTCCTCGTCTCTGATTCTCCCATACAGAACACCGCATGGGCCGCCGGCCGAACCATCGGCCCCCATCGCCTGTGTTCCTCCGCCACCCCCACCCCCACCCCCGCCCCCACCATGTCGAGTTTTCTTCGTTCGGCAAGGCCCCACCATTGCCACCCACAACCACCATCCCCACCCGAGCCCCTTCCTTTGCACCGGCGGACTCTAGTGAGCTCTGAAAAATCGACTGACCCAATTTTGAAATTTAGTCTACTGTCATTTAACTAGAATGGAATATAAAGGGGGAAAACCATAAGCATTGCGAGTATAGTTTTGAGCATGCCATGGAGGATCTAAAGGTGCAAAATGGACAAAGGCAACTTCGCAACCAATGTTTGCTTTCAACTAGCAACTAGGTGATGGACAAGAAGTCAGAGTAAAGCACTGGTGATCTATTTTCTTGCTGCAATAAATAAGTTGAGCAGATATGAAAGAGTACCGCCTCTGGTGCGGCATCGTGTATGCATCTACTGAGAATTTGATGGTGTTGCAGTAGCGATGGCTGTCAGCGGCGTGGAAGCAGATCTAGGAGGGTAGACGGTGGCGGCAGGGCGCGGTGGACAAGACAGTCGTAGGAGCGACGCCGACAAGGTGCATGACGGCGGGGATGAAGCGAGAGGATGAGATGCAAGGATGACGTTACAAAGTTGTGGATGAGAGCGGTCGATCTCTTGTAATGGACGACGACATCGAGGTATCAGCTCCGGCATGGTGGAGGAGGACGGTGGTGGATAGGGTGGCGGACGTAGGAGGCTGGGGTGGAGAGCGTGTTTTGGTGCCCACGGAGTACGAATGGAGAAATGGAGGGAGAGAGAAAGGGGGGAACCATGTCTTCAGGGTGCGCTTGTCTCAAATGCCAGGAAATTTTACTAACTTAGCCCCCGTTTAAAATTTCCTACATCACAACAATATTAGTTGGTTGGGGATAGGACGGCAATCTCGCATACACCGAATATTTGCCAATGAGAGTTTGTTTTTGGCGCCCATCGTGTATAAATCGGGGAGGGAGTCGATTTCGGCCGAGGAGACACTATGTTTTGGCGCCCAACGTGTATGAATCCAGGTGAGAGGCGGTCATGTCGCGTTTGAGTGAACTTACAAACCCACCCCTATCAAAACCTATAGAAATCGAGCCGATAGGCTTTGCGTGTCAGAGATAGGCAGTAATTTCCATCTCGCAGATTTTGGTTTCGGGCGGGTACTGCGACCTTCCCCGGTTCGTTCAAATTTTTGCAGAGCAAGAATGCACGTTTACCGTGCAAAATCAATTCGAATCCAATTTGTATTCTATTTTTGTTCAGGTAGGATCCATTTTCGATTGGAATAAACTTCTATATACATCACTTTTTTATATATACTTTCAAAAGCACAACAAAGAATTCTGCTCCTTTATATGTATATAATATGATTTACAAATACAATGATCTCAAAATCATAAGGTTGAATTCAAAATTTATTAAACCAAATTATGTTCTACTAAAATGTATGGATCAGTAATATCTACATATTAAATAACATAGATGCGCGTGAATTCATATGAGTATGCATGTTTGATAGATCAATTTTGGTTTGAGTATGAATTACATGTATCATCATCTCGAATTCAAATATTTGAATCCCTTTTATGTTGACTCCTTTCACGCCCATCTCTCTCGCATGCTCCTTCATGTAGCTATCATTCTCTTTTCTCCAGCTCACCCGCATGCTCACTTCATGTTTCTCCTATCTTCGCAAACATGGTCTCTCGACGTCTCCCTTGAGAAGTATCGCACTCTGCATATGATTATACATTACACGGTTTTCATTATCTCTCATGTCTCTACCATTCTCTGGTATCACTAGGTACCTAAGCTTTCTTTTTCACCACCACACACACAGTCTCACTCGTCTTTCACTTTGTCTTTCTCTCTATGGGGTTCTCTCTCACACCCTATATGTGTCTAGATATGACTCATACCACTAAATTACTCCCTCCTACAGACAGAATATTTGTTGCGGTCTCTTTTCCGTCTACATCCCAGTTATAAAACTAACATTATTCATTTGTTTACCGATCAGACAAACTCCCCCCGCTCTCTCTCTCTCTCTCACACACACACACATCTCCTTCTTCCACTCCCCTTCCCAACTATCTTCTCTCTCACACACCCACAAAACTCTTTCTTTCGCACCCCGACTCATATTTCTCTCACATAATTGATCGACTAGCCTACAAATAGGTTTATACACCCGCATACTCGTGCCTCCACTATCGCGTACATGTCTCTCTCGCGCTCCTTGTATCTATGTAGATTTTTCGTCCCTTCTTGAGACACACCCTCTCGATCATGCACACACACACTATCGCCTCATTTTAAGGTGATACCTCTCGCACACACACAGTATTTGTGTCTTTGTCACACATGCACTCCGTCCTCCTCTCTCCCTCTCTCACACACAACACACACACACACATGGCCTTTTTGCAACAACTAGCAAGATGCCCATGCGTTGCACGACACATCAAGATGCATTTGTATGAGTAGTTTATCTTGTGGGAGAAAAGGATGAATGAGGGAAGGCCTTATTTGCAAATGTGGAGAGGGGTGTGGGTATCTTTTTGCATAATTGCCATAGTTTCGTTCCTATCCGTCAGATATAAATCGGACGGCCTATATTGCAGGATGGCAGACACACCATCATCACCAACTCTATTTTTATCTCTACTCTTATAAAAAGCATAGTCGGTGATGATGGTGTGCTTGCCATCCTGCAATATAGGCCGTCCGATCTATATCTAACGAATAGGAAGGAAACTATGGCAATTTACTCGCACTCCTCTCTACGTTTGCAGATAAAGCCTTCCCTCGTTCATCCTTTTCTCCCACAAGATCTTGATGTTCCGTGCAACGCATGGGTATCATGCTAGTAAGAATAGAAATTAGAGATACACCACTTCTCGAATCTTGAAACCAACAACATTCCTCCCTTATCTCATCAAAACCACCAAAGGAATATATTTTGAGTGAAACATAAGATATTTTTAGTGATACACATATTTCAAAACTAGACTCTTTTTTCTATCAAATCGGTGAATATGTATTAATCTACTTTGATCGTGTGGCAACGCATTGGCACATTGCTAGTAGTTATTACTAATGTATAATTTTTTGGACATCAGACAAACGTTGGAGTACATATACAAAGAGAAGAGGCGCATGCACGCAGTCGGTCTCTCGCTGTCTCGCACACATGAGAGTTACGTAAAGGCATCGTTAACAAATAAACCCTACAACCCTAGGTGCACGATTGCTGCATGCGCAGGTACCGGGTACGTGGTGGAGCGCAACTTTGTAGGAATAGTCAGCTCGCGTGATAATTTGATCCATAGGAGTTGATGGTCGGGACCATAGGTGAATGACCTGGAGGCGGTGGCTCGCCAGTTGCCACATATCGAGTTGCCACGTTTAAAATATCATTTTTTTAGCAGGGTAAGAGTTCCAATTTTCAAGGGCGCGTTATAAGTACTTAAGTAGTTTTTAGAATGATTGGTATGGAGCGAAAATGGGATTCATAACTACTACCTCCTTGGCATATGGTTGTATGGGTTTATATTACGAGATGTTGAACCTAGTAGTTCTAGGGCAAATACTATGGTTTTGATGTTGGTTTTCAGTAATGAAAATCGGAAGGGGGAAACCCTTCTTTGATAAAAAAAAGAACTACTACCTCCGTCCTGGTTTGCTAGTCCCCATTGTATTTTGGGTCAAAGTTTGTCCACGAATTTTACTTGTAAAATGTGAATGGAAAACGAGATTTTTTTATACCCAAACAAAAAAGGACTGGAGGGAGTGATTGCTCTGACACGGACGCGACCTCTCATAGCGCAGGCACTGAACCAGCGCGCTAGCCAAGAGGGCCCCACTCGTTGCAGGCCCGGCTGAACATGGCTCCTCGCTGCATGCAACCGGCTTCAGACTGCCCCGCCTGCCTCCATTGAATCCACGCGTGTGCCGGCAACACGTCCTTCCGAGAGCCGGCCAGCATTTTAGAACACAAAAAATGATCAAGACATAATTAATTACGCATGGTCTTGACTTGTTGTGCTCGCACTGGTAGCAGGAACTAGAGGTTTTTCTTTATTTATAACTCTCCTCACATTTTTTTGTCTTTGAAGTGAATCATGGTTGTGGACATTATCTATGAATGTGCATATATCTGTGAACATGAGTTTGATGTGGAAGTTGAACTTGGAATGTTGGGCTTGCGAGTGAACTATACCATGTCCAATGCTTCGTCTGTTATTGCTTGGAAAGTAATTGCTATTACTACATGACCCTAAAAAAATTATTTTGTGCCACATCAGTAGATGCATGGACATCACAACAGGCATGCTGACTGGATAAACATTTTAACCTCGCTATTATGAAGGAAAATTTGTATTGACAACAGTTTTAGATAGCAGGAGACGCCTAGCCTGCTCTGCCTCTGCTAGCTTCTTTCTGGCTTCTTCCATCTCTTCTTTGGCTTGGGTGAGGAGAGCATCTGATTGCTCTGTTCACTTCTTCAGGAACTCAGCTACATTCTCAAGGGCTGCAGCATGCTTTCTTTCAGCCTTTACTAGAGCCACGAGGACACGAACAGTTGACGACTCCACCTGGCTTGTGTGTAATCCAGCATCATCTGGGAATTTGCACCTTGTGTCTAATCCAGAATCATTAGGGAACTGTCACCTTGTGTGTAATCCAGCCTTATTTTGGAAACATGATCTCGAGGTTGACCATACTTCCCTCCTCGCAGGAACTGCATCCTGACATGAAGTTACTTCTTTTTTAGATCAATACTCAAAGCAACCCAGATCCATTTAGTAGAAGCCAGATAAACAGGACTCGGAGAAGTGAATTCAAAAGGAAAAATATAAAAATAGACTACAAGCTGAGAACACCCAGTTCCTACATCAAGCTAAAAGCGAAAGCACTAGGACGATTAAGACTCTTCTTATTACACATGAAGAACACGAGGCTAACAGAAACAGAAACTACAATATATACACATCGAAGAACATGAGGCTAAACGAAAGTAATTGAAAGGATGTTACTTACCAAAGCTCGTTTTACAGGTTTGGTGCAGCTCCTCTTTAACTTGCCACACTCCTTGAAGATGTCCCCAATATCCTGTGTTTGGTCTTCATTGCTCCTCTGCATGTTCGCACTCATGGTTTTAAAATCTCAACATGGCAAGAGAAATATACTAGTAATACTCACGCATCTTGTGGACAACATTAAAGCACTCTTCTGCCATGTTAGAGCATCTCCAACAGAAGCGCAACGCGTGGCACTTTAAAAAAACATTTACAGTGCTGAGATCGAGAAGTAGAGATAGAGAGTAGAGACTAGATAATAGAGACATAGATAGTTCTCAACATATATATAGCATAGATGGATAAAAAATAGATAGTTCAACTACTCCTCGTCGTTTGACTCCTCCTCGATGATGTCCTCCTCCGACGTCTCAATGTAGGCGTGAACATACCGATTGTCATCGGATTCCTAGGGCGATGCTGCTCCTAGCCTCATGTTGAATTGAGCATCCTCTTTTTGCGTATGCTTGTCCTCGCGATAGGCGGCTTGCTCCGCTCTCCTCTTCTCCCTCTTCGCCCTCCTTTGCACGTAGAACTCACGCTCGTTCATGATGTCCTGCGGGAAGCATTGGCGCCACAACGCCATGGCTTCCTCGTCTGTCTCAGCGATGCCAAGATGGTGCTCCCGCCTCCGGTTGTCGCAACGATCCTCGTCAGTGATAAGCCGCGGCAGAGGCGCGAGCTCCTATGCCCGCTCCCGCGTCAGCATATTGGGGAAGTTCAATGTTCTATGAGGTCACCGGAGGCGCCATGCCGCCGCATCGTACGCGCGGGCGGCCTCGTTGGCGGTGTCGAAATTGCCGAGGCCAAGGCGCATCCCGTGGAATCGGATCTCGGCGAAGAAGCCACCGGAGGGGTGCGCGCGGACGCTGCGGTATCCCCAAGTTTCCCGGCGACGCGGTGGCATGGTGGCGCGGCGGCGGCGAGGCGAGGAAGAGCGGGGAGAGAATGGAGGTGAGGCGCAGAGCAGGGAGAGAGCACCGGCGAGGCACAAAGTGGGGAGAGAGCGGTGGAAAGACATAGAGCGGTGGGAGGGCGTTGGATTTTATAAAGCGCGTCGGACACCGTGCGCCAAAACTAGCGCGCGCCCGACAGCTTTTCCCCGCACACGTGCGATCCTTTCCCAACGTGCCTGCTATCTCTACTCTCTTCTCTACTGATATTTTATTTCATATTTTATATTTATCTCTAATCTCGTCTCTACTATTATATTTATTTTATATTTATAATATTTATCTCTACTTCTCTACTCGCTACTCTTTTTTCTACTTTCTTTTTTCTTTCAAAAAACAGAGTTGGTGATGATGGTGTGCCTGCATCCTGCAATATAGGCCATCCGGTTTATATCTGACGGTTAGGAAGGAAACTATGGCAATTTTGCAAAAAGATACCCACACCCATCTCCATATTTTCAAATAAGGCCTTTCCTCATTCATCCTTTTCTCCTACAAGATATAAACTACTCATACAAATGCCTCTTGATGTTCCGTGCAACGCATGGGCATCTTGCTAGTTCTAAAAAACTTCCCATAATTTGCCACACTACTGGTTGTAGATGAAGAACCTACCCAAGCACAGCGCGATACAGGAGTGACGCACAATTACAAGCTGATATTCTTTTGGACAATGGAGGCTATAACCAACTACTTTTACGGGAACAATAGCAACCAGGAAATTTGAAGGGTAGGTATGAACAAAATTGGAACTGCACATGTACTGCTAAGTTATTCAATACACACATTACAAATCGAGGAGGAGAATGATGATCGCGGCGGCCTCTGTGCATCATGGTCGGCAACGGGAGTCAATTCATTGTCCACGACGGTGGTGCTTCTGCGCTTGGCGTCGGCTTTCGAGAAGCAGATCCGAGACCGTGGAAGACAGTGCCGGGGAAGAGGTTCCTTGTACGAAGATGTCAGGACCCCGATTCTAAGTCACACCGATCTAGCCTGTAACACCTCATATCACTTTGCGGCCTCACGCACAGTATCCCCACGGATGTCGCCTTACCATGGCCCGGGAATGTTTGCGCCTTTTGGCTCATGTATATGATAGTGTCGCTAGCATCCATATGACAGAGAACCCGGGCCGACATGACTAGTCGTGAACCCAAAGTGGCACTAACTTACGGGGACAGGCATACATGAATCAACATCGAGCATGTCCGTAAGCACCGTGTGAATCCGGGCTGTAGCAACTGGGCTAACAGGACTCCGGGAACCCGGGCTGTAGGAGGCTAGCAGGACTCCGGATGTCACCGCGTGACATTTCCCCTAAGGGACAGACACAAGAACGAAGTGAATCACATGCCGACCAGTCTAAGTGTTCCAGAGCAGTAGTGCTGGGCTAGCAGAACTCCGGTGAACCAGGCTATAGCGTAGTACTATGGCTCATGGAAGCACAAGACTACATTTCCCCATAAGAGAGGCTACCAAGGATGTACAACTAGGTTTTCGGGTCCCACGCATACCAAGCATTTCAATCATACACACAATATGCTCGATATGTGTAAATACAACATGGCATCACAACATAACTCTACGACTCAAGTATTTATTCATTAGGCTCCGAAGAGTCAGATATTACAAACATGGGTCTGATGACCCAACATACAAAGCATACAAGCAACAAGAGGAAGCATAAACATGTCTGAGTACAGACAACTACAAATGAAAAATGCTCAGAAGCCTGACTATCTACAAGACCCTCCCAAGGGTACAAGATTGTAGCTGAGGTAACAAGCTAAATGTCGAAGTCCACGGAACACTACTAGAGAGACTGAAGTCTCTCTACAAAACATAAATTAAGCAAACGTGAGTACAAATGTACTCAGCAAGACTTACATCAGAACTAACTACATATGTATCATTATCAACAAAGGGATGGTGGGGTTTAACTGCAGCAAGCCACCTTTGACTCGGCGGCTATCCTGAACTACGAGTGCAAGTAACTCTTTTGCGGTGGCTCACACGAGTCCACATATTCACCATATCAATACACCACTATGGATCCGCTCCCGTCTCCCTACGAGAACGCCATCCATAGCACTCACGCTTATCTTGCGCATTTTAGAGTATCCACTTTCACTTGTCTATGAATGATGCAAGGGGTCCAAGTTTCCATCTCCGAGGAATCCGGCTATTCAAATAGATAATGATAACCCTACAGGGGTGTACTTCTTCACACACACTCTCGCCACTTACCACCATGTACACGTCATGCACCTCGGCAACCTTGAAGCGGAAGCCTGGCGAGGGAGCCGGCCACGACCTGACTAACCACACAAGTCTCTCATCCAGGTTTATCGTCTATTCGGGTTCCATCTGCAAGGAGATCCGTCCGGGGTGTCACTCACGGCCCCAAACGATTTGAGCAGGGTTCCCAAGCCCACCATCCGGGTGCCACTTGGTACACCGTGCCACTGTGCCTAGTCTGTCCCAAGCCCACCTGTACCGGGTGCCACTTGGTAAACTACTAACACTACCTACAAACACCAGAAACTAGTTGCAACTCCTGGACAGAGATCGAGTTGGTTAATAAGTCGAGAGGGGTCGAGTTACCGGACCCCAATGTGTGGTAGTAACTGTTCATGGATCACAAACACATAACTCAGTTCCTGAGGACGGCTGCAATGAGACAACCCACCATGTACTCCTACATGGCCTCTCACCGCTACCTTTACCAAATCATGTTCACACACTTAGATCTCAACGGCAGGACATGTTCACCATGTTCCAATTCATTCCCGATGAATTAGACCTGACTCAACTCTAAGCATTAGCAGGCATGACAACAAGCAAGCAGGCATGACAACAAACAAGCATGTCCTAATGCAGTAAAAGAGAGCAGGAGCGAGAGAGTGGGATTGTATCGGAATGAACAAGGGGGTTTTGCTTGCCTGGCACTTCTGAAGATAGTATAGTTCTTCATCGGTGTCATCGATCATATCGTCGGAACCACGTCTATCGAGAGGGGACAACACCGGCAAACAAGGAAGAACACAATCAATGCAATGCAACAGTATGATGTATGATCCTGACATGGCAACATGCTGGTGTTTGGGCTAATGCATCTAGCAACCAGGTTAAATGAAGTTGGTTTGAACCAAAGGTTCAAATTCAAACTCCATGTAAGGCATTTCAAATGCCATTTACTGATTTTTCCAATTCAGCAGCTATAAGTTGTTCTAACATGCATGAAAATGCCACAGTTGGATATATTGGATTTTTCTGATCATTTTTCATATATAAATTATTTCATTTGGAGTTATGGTTGATTTTCTATGATTTTTAGAAGTTTTGAACATTTTCTAAAATTTCCAATTTATTTAGAAATATGATAATTCCAGTAAATGTATTTATGACGTCAGCACTGCATCACTGGGACGTCAACAGGTCAACTGCGCTGACCCAGGTCAAACCTGACTTGTGGGTCCCGCATGTCAGTGTCACAGTGCTTGCTAGGGTCACTGACGTGTGGGGTCGGTCAAGGGCCACGTCAGCAAGGTCAACGCTGACGCGTGGGGCCACTGTGATTAGTTAAAACTAAATAGGAACTAAACAATGGTTAATTAAGTTTAGAAAATAAACTAAACTAATTTAACAGGGTCTGGTCCCATATGTCAGTGGCACAGGGGAGGTCAAATCCCAGTCAACTGGGGTCAAACTCACCGGAGTTGACCCGTGGCTCTCGCCAGTGAAGCCCGAGATGGCGGAGGTGCTCGGGATTTGCCCAGAATTGACCAAATCGGCTTTGGTTTGGTCCTACGTGTAGCTGGCGGAGTTCCGCATCAAACAGTGGCGGCGGGTAGTGCTGGGGTGGACGGAAAGTGGCCGGCGGCGAGGTTTGGAGGAGACCAGAGATCGGGCTAGGTCGGGCTCGACACTAGGGTGCGCGGGAGGAGGAACTGGTGGGACCAGCGGCCTCCTGGGAACATGCAGAGCACGCGAGTGTTCTCGAACACGAGCTGCTGCGGCTGTGACCACGGCTACGCCATGGCCGGCGACGAGAAGCTTTCAGCCTCGATGGTTAACCCGGCTACGGCACATGAACGGCGAGAAGAATAGGGGGAAAAACGGGCATGAGCTCACTGCAGTTCTGTTGGTGCAGCTGGCGAGCTCAGGGACGGGCTGTGGACGACGAATCGGCGACGCCGATCGGCGGCGCCCGAGGTTGAAGGCGAGCGCGATGAGGACGCTACGGTGCGTCCCAGCTTGCCTGGCTCGGTGGAGAAGACGAGGACGACGTCGCAGAGCTCGTGGGAATGACGGCGGGGCGAGCGGTATCTGTGGCCGCGGTGGTTCTCGTTGATGGTCACGGTGCGTCCGGACGGTCACGGGAGAGAGAGTCAGAGAGGGGATGGGGATGAGCAAGTGGTCGAGGAGGGCGAGGGGGAGTGTGTGGCGCCCTTGGGTGCCTCCAGCAGCAAGCAGGTAAGCAGGAGGTGGCCTCGCGCGTGCACACGCGCGTCGGGCACGCGCTCGTCCCCCTAGCAGCGGAAGAAGACAACAGGGGAGGAGGCGGTGGTGGGCTAGGCCACCAGGTGGGTTGGCCAGCTGGGCTATGACAGGTAAGCCAGGTAGCTCTCTCTCTCTATCTTTTATTTCTGTTTTTCTATTTTTTGTTATTGTGTTTGGCTTTATTAAAAATGCCAGAGCATTTCCAAAAAACATGCAACTGACTGTGGCCACTGTTTGGAATATTTCCAACAGTAAACATTTCAGTTTGTGATTATTTGGGCATTTAATATATTTTATAGGATTTAAATGCCCAAATGAAAATACTATTTGATTTAGTTCAGTGACTCCCAATTGACCTAGAAAAATGTGCAATATTTTTGGCAGAGGTTCAAGACCAATCCAAAGATGATGAACATTTTTGGGAAGGCATTTTGTGTTTATTGAAAATATTTTTATTTGAACCTAGTTGAATTCATTCTGATGCTAGGGTTTGGCCAATCCCCATTTCAACTTAAATAGAATTTAATCATGATGCAACAAGGTGTAAAACACCAGGCAGTACCAGAAGCTAGGGATGTGACAACTCACCCCTACTAAACAAGAATCTCGTCCCGAGATTCAAGTCATGAGGGAAGACGACAGAGGGACACAAGCTAACACATTCTTCATGATCTAGATGTCTTTCTCGAGGATGTTGATTTGATAACTGAAGTCGATCTTGACGTCTTTTCTTTCGAGATCTTCATCCAACACGAGGACAAAAGAGCGAGACATGTCTACATGGATGGATCATCCTAATGATCACAAGATCAACTCACGGAATGAGACGTAGAAACATCTCTCGAGCTGAGACATGAAACATACATCCAAAGGGATGGAGTGAAGCAGATGACGAAGGTTCACTAGGTAGACAACAATTTCACACTTAAGGAGGTGGTGATCGGTTGTCAACGTAGCGAGGAGTTGGTTTGCCATGATACCATAACGAGACATCTTAGAGGGGGTGACTCATGGAATTATCCCTTAAGTGGCAAAAAGAATTACTTTTGATACAAAGATCATTGGAACTCTCTATACCAGCCTAAGGCAATTTATGAGCGATCGTTTGACGGAGTTCGGGAGAGCGACACACTCGGGCTAGAATGGATGATGTGGACTACCTTGTTGAAGGCACTGTAATGGATGATCTTTGCTTATCACCGAAATGGAAGGGACCCATGGCAGGACCACTTTTGAAGATGATCCGGAACAACAATTACCGAGAGGGCAGCCCATGGGAAATTGGTACAATGGCGATGCAAGCTGGGAACAAAATGCAAAAGCTAGGGATGATCCAACCATCATATCTACCTGAGATTCAGATCTGGTTGGTAATGGAATATTTCAGACGTCATTTCTGGGAAAGAAAGTTTGCAACACAAACCGATGAGATGACGTTGCGAGATTCTCGGGGAAATGAACTACAGTAGTAATCTCCAAAACATGAGCCAGATCTACTACAAGCATGTGAACGCGTTGTCCTAGACAAGCATGGTCACCTGGTGGTCTCACAATGAAACACTACCGAGTTCAGGGGGGAACCATCAACAAGATATCGAAGTCCTTGCGGAAGTCTAGCTCTTAAGAAGAAACTTCTTCTCCTTGAACAAATCAATCAGTGGCTTGGTGTGCTAGGGACACATATGGACTGGAGGTAGCGAGCCTATCAAACCATAGAATACTTCGCACATGCATGACTAACTTGGGATGATTCCAAAGGAAGCAAAACAAGCTTTCTCGAATCCACGGCGGCAACTTGCACCAGATGCACAAGAATTAGAGGAAGTCGCATCTTTCAACCGTACATATGCTTCATGAACAGGACATGAGGGCAATGCTTATAAAGTTTCCAACACTAGTATAATGTTCAACATGAATCATGGGGGAGACAAAATGTTGCAGATGGGCTCAACAGCAACTCATCGGAATTTCCATATCACTGGACTTCCACCATCATGTGAACATGGTGATAGCATTGGTCATACCAAAAGATGTAATGGTGTATGCTCAAGGGATCAACCACGATTAAGACAACATTACGAACATCGTTGGTTCTGATTTGACTTGACAATAGCCCATACTCAAGTCAAAGTTTTGACAAGGCAATAGATCCAACAACTGATCACAAGGACCAATCGATGGAGATATCATCTTTCTTCAACACGTACACACAGAAGATATCCCTTAGAGATGAACTAAGTTAAGCAAAGCTTCTACCTTCCAACTCTCCAAGTTCTTGTCTAGCTCAACCAACTAGCTCAGGGATATCCAACACAGATTCTTGGAGAAGGTGTGATTTATGAGAAAACCAATTTGATCACGAACTGAACATGGCGGTCAGGGGACAACAAGGTAATACTTTTGAGAAGATCTTCGGAAAATCACGAACCACCGAGATGTCACTAAGCTCGAGAACAATCTTGCTTTTCAGGGCAAGAAGATATGATCACATAAGCAAGGAATTCAATCCTAACTCCAAGATTGAAGAGTGCACCAGAAATAAGGACAATGTAGCACGATCAATCCTAGAATAGTGATTCGGTAACCAACACGCTAAGAATGATATTAATGTCCATAAACTACCAAGCAACACAGTTGCTAGGAGTATTGATTTCACACATCATGGTTCACTTGTCGGCATTCCGGTTACGACAACACGGGACCGAGGAATGAATAATGATGGAGAGAAGTATCACTACGTGAAGAATTCATAAGAGGTGGTGCAATTCTCATGACATTCCTGACATAAAGATGGTAACACTCCAAGGTAGAACAGAGCAAAAGCTCGATTGGCATTCTGATCTGTGGAATACAACTACTTTGACCCAATCCTAGAAATGGACGAGGTACTGGAGTGTGTTTCTCCTAGACTCCTAGTCATTCCGGAATAGAATGGCTTGACAGACCACAAGAATAAGAGGTATCGATGAGCATGAATGCATGACATGCTCTTGACTATCAAATGATAGACAGAGATCAGGATACAACTAAAGAGAGGGACAACTCAAAGGGACATATATCTTTTTGAGTTGTGGATGCATAGATTAGTATGTCGAGCAAAGTTCATCACTTCTTCCGGATAACCCATGCAGAAAGGTAGAACTAACAGATTCAAAATGTAGAATGGATAACTCATCAAGAGCACTCTGGTTGTGATCTTTTGGTTCAAAAGAACTTCTGCCATAAGCAATTCATGGTATTAGGAAGAAGGAAATACCACGGACCTCGAGGACTATCGCAAGGTTACTAATATCCTAAAGGAACTAGCAAACACTATCAACAGGAGGTAAGTGGAGTGGATCTTGGGTCAAGAACCCAGCGGTAGAATGCCTACTAACTAAGTGGCATCACAGGATGCTTTCAAGAATGGTGGCCAGAATCATCACACTGGGACACAAAACATGGCTAGGTTACTATATGATCCCCTAAGACACCTAGGGTCATAATAATAACTCCAACATATATGTCGAGGCAATAGAGTACCTCAACTCAGCAATTAGTGTGATTAACTTGGCCTAGAGGAACATTGAACCAGAGGGAAAATATTTTGCAAATGCATCAGATGGTTTAGAAACCTGGGACGACTCGGACAGCATAACGGTTGTAAATGCTCAAAAACATTTGACACATCTTGCGAAATAGTGGCATGACCACTCAATCATCACAATATCAAAGTTCTGAGGCCAGCTATGAACACACAGAAGTAGTAGAAACTGAACTGAGTCTTGAAACTATCAACTCTATAAGTCTATGGATTAGTAACACGTCATCCTGATAGATAGATGAGAAGGCCTAGTTCTTACTCCCCGTAGAAAAGAAGAGGTTGACTCAGAACAGAAGGGCATAAGGTAAAGGAGTAAAAAGAGCCTTACGTTCCCTTCCACAATCAATTCCCTTATATAACTAAAGCATTTCTAGACACAACTCCGACAAGTTTGGCTTGGTAATCCTACAGGCAGCCAGGCTCTGATACCAAAGCTGTCAGGACCCCGATTCTAAGTCACACCAATCTAGCCTGTAACACCTATATCACTTTGCGGCCTCACGCACAGTAACCCCACGGGTGTCGCCTTACCATGGAATGGGACCATTTGCACCTTTTGGCTCACGTATATGCTACTGTCGCTAACATCCATATGACAGAGAACCCGGGCCGACATGACTAGTCGTGAACCAAAAGTGGCACTAACTTACGGGGACAAGCATACATGAATCAACATCGAGCATGTCGGTCAGCAGCGTGCGAATCCGGGCTGTAGCAACTGGGCTAACAAGACTCCGGGAACCTGGGCTGTAGCAGGCTAGCAGGACTCCGGATGTCACCGCGTGACATTTCCCCGAAGGGACAGACACAGGAACGAAGTGAATCACATGTCGGCCAGTCTAAGTGTTCCAGAGCAGTAGTGTTGGGCTAGCAGGACTCCGGTGAACTGGTCTGTAGCGGACTACTATGGCTCATGGAAGCACAAGACTACATTTCCCCATAAGAGACGCTACCAACGATGAACAACTAGGTTGTCGGATCCCACACATACCAAGCATTTCAATCATACACACAATATGCTCGATATGTGTAAATACAACATGGCATCACAACATAACTCTACGACTCAAGTATTTATTCATTGGGCTCCGAAGAGTCGGATATTACAAACATGGGTCTGATGACCCAACATACAGAGCATACAAGCAACAAGCGGAAGCATAAACATGTCTGAGTACAGACAACTACAAATGAAAAAGGCTGAGAAGCCTGACTATCTACAAGACCCTCCCAAGGGTACAAGATCGTAGCTGAGGTAACAAGCTAAATGTCGAAGTCCACACGAAACCACTAGCGAGACTGAAGTCTCTCTACAAAACATAAATTAAGAAAACGTAAGTATAAATGTACTCTGCAAGACTTACATCAGAACTAACTACATATGCATCATTATGAAAAAAAGGGATGGTGGGGTTTAACTGCAGCAAGCTAGCTTTGACTCAGTGGCTATCCTGAACTACGACTGCAAGTAACTCTTTTGCGGTGGCGCACACGAGTCCACATATTCACCATATCAATATACCACTATGGATCCGCTCCCGTCTCCCTACGAGAACGCCATCCATAGCACTCACGCTTATCTTGCGCATTTGAGAGTATCCTCTTTCACTTGTCTATGAACGATGCAAGGGGTCCAAGTTTCCATATCCGAGGAATCCGGCTATTCGAATAGATAATGATAAACCTGCAGGGGTGTACTTCTTCACACACGCTCTCGCCACTAACCACCATGTACACGTCGTGTACATCGGCAACCTTCAAGAGGAAGCCTGGCGTGGGAGTCGGCCATGACCTGACTAAACACACAAGTCTCTGGTCCAGGTTTATCACCTATTCGGGTTCCATCCGCAAGGAGATCCGGCCGGGGTGTCGCTCACGGCCCCAAACGATGTGAGCAGGGTTCCCAAGCCCACTATCAGGGTGCCACTTGGTACACCGTGCCACTGTGCCTAGTCTGTCCCAAGCCCACCTCTACCGGGAGCCACTTGGTAGACTACTAACACTACCTACAAACACCAGAAACTAGTTGATACTCCTGGACAGAGATCGAGTTGATTAATAAGTCGAGAGGGGTCGAGTTACCGGAACCCAATGTGTGGTAGTAACTGTTCATGGATCACAAACACATAACTCAGTTCCTGAGGACGGCTGCAATGAGACAACCCACCATGTACTCTTACATGGCCTCTCATCGCTACCTTTACCAAATCGTGTTCAAACACTTAGCTCTCAATGGTAGGACATGTTCACCACGTTCCAATTCATTCCCAATGAATCAGACCTGACTCAACTCTAAGCAGGATCAGGCATGACAACAAGCATGAATGAGTAGGCACATCAGGGCTCAAACAATTCCTACTCATGCTAGTGGGTTTCATCTATTTACTGTGGCAATGACAGGTCATGCAGAGGAAAGGGGTTCAACTACCGCAGCATGTAATAGTTGAATTGTTGTTGTCCTAATGCAGTAAAAGGGAGCAGTTGCGAGAGAGTGGGATTGTATCGGAATGAACAAGGGGGTTTTGCTTGCCTGGCACTTCTGAAGATAGTATAGTTCTTCATCGATGTCATCGATCACATCGTCGGAACCACGTCTATCGAGAGGGGACAACACCGGCAAACAAGGAAGAACACAATCAATGCAATGCAACAATATGATGTATGATCATGACATGGCGACATGCTGGTGTTTGGGCTAATGCATCTAGCAACGAGGTTAAATGAAGTTGGTTTGAACCAAAGTTTCAAATTCAAACTCCATGTAAGGCATTTCAAATGCCATGTATTGATTTGTCCAATTCAGCAGCTATAAGTTGTTCTAACATGCATGAAAATGCCACAGATGGATAGATTGGTTTTTTCTGATCATTTTTCATATATAAATTATTTCATTTGGAGTTATGGTTTATTTTCTATGATTTTTAGAAGTTTTGAAAATTTTCTGAAATTTCCAATTTATTTAGAAATATGAAAATTCCAGTAAATGTATTTACGACATCAGCACTGCATGACTGTGACGTCAGCAGGTCAACTGCGCTGACCCAGGTCAAACCTGACCTGTGGGTCCCGCATGTCAGTGTCACAGTGCTTGTTAGGGTCACTGACGTGTGGGGTCGGTCAAGGGCCGTGTCAGCAAGGTCAACACTGACGCGTGGGGCCACTGTGATTAGTTAAAACTAATCAGGAACTAAACAGTGGTTAATTAAGTTCATAAAATAAACTAAACTAATTTAACAGGGTCTGGTCCCATATGTCAGTGGCACATGGGAGGTCAAATCCCGGTCAACGGGGTCAAACTCGTCGGAGTTGACCCGCGGCCCGTCGCCAGTGAAGCCCGAGACGGCGGAGGGGCTCAGGATTTTCCCAAAGTTGACCAAATCGTCTGTGGTTTGGTCCTACGCATAGCTGGCAGAGTTCCGCAACAAACAGTGGCGGGGGTAGTGCTGGGGTGGACGGAAAGTGGCCGGCAGCGAGGTTTGGAGGCGGCCGGAGATCGGGCTAGGTCGAGCTCGATGCTAGGGTGCACGGGAGGAGGAACTAGTGGGAGCTGCGGCCTCCTGGGAACATGTGGAGCACGCGAGTATTCTCGAACACGAGCCGTTGCGGCTGTGACCATGGCTACGCCGTGGCCGGCGGTGAGAAGCTTTTGGCCTCGATGGTTAACCCGGCTACGTCACACGAACGGAGAGAAGAACAGGGGAAAAATGGGCATGAGCTCACTGCGGTTCTGTTGGTGCAGCTGGCGAGCTCGGGGACGGGCTGTGGCTGGCGAATCGGCGACGGCGATCAGCGGTGCTCGAGGTCGAAGGTGAGCGCGACGAGGACGCTATGGTGTGTCTCGGCTTGCCTGGCTCAGTGGAGAAGACGAGTACGGCGTTGCAGAGCTCGTGGGAACGATGGCGGGGCGAGCGGGTAGCTGTGGCCGTGGTGGTTCTCGTCGGCGGTCATGGTGCGTCCGGACGGTCACGGGAGAGAGAATCAGAGAGGGGATGGGGACAAGAAAGCGGTCGAGGAGGGCGAGGGGGAGTGTGTGGCGCCCTTGGGTGCCTCCAGCAGCGAGCAGGTAAGCAGGAGCTGGCCTCGCGCATGCGCGCACGCGTCGGGCACGCGCTCGTCCCCCTGGCAGAGGAGGAAGACGACAGGGGAGGAGGCGGTGGTGGGCTGGGCCGCCAGGTGGGCTGGCCAGCTGGGCTGCGACAGGTAAGCTAGGTAACTCTCTCTCTCTCTCTTTTATTTCTGTTTTTCTATTTTTTGTTATTGTGTTTGGCTTTATTAAAAATGCCAGAGCATTTCCAAAAATCATGCAACTGACTGTGGCCACTGTTTGGAATATTTCCAACAGTTAATATTTCAATTTGTGATTATTTGGGCATTTAATATATCTTAGAGGATTTAAATACCCAAATGCAAATACTATATGATTTAATTCAGTGACCCCCAATTGACCTAGAAAAATGTGCAATATTTTTGGCAGAGGTTCAAGACCAATCCAAAGATGATGAACATTTTTGGGAAGGCATTTTGGGTTCATTGAAAATATTTTTATTTGAACCTAGTTGAATTCATTCTGATGCTAGGGTTTGGTCAATCCCCATTTCAACTTAAATAGAATTTAATCATGATGCAATAAGATGTAAAACACCAGGCAGTACCAGAAGCTAGGGATGTGACAGACGACGACGGTGGACCGGCTCCAGTGCGGCATACGAGGTCATCGATGAGGCATTTGCGCTGCGGTGGATGCGTGCGCCGATGGAGAAGGGGAGGAGAACGAATGCTGTGGTGCCGTGGAGAAGTCTATTTTGGCGTGGGGATAGAAAATGGGGAGTATTCAGGTGTACTACTCTGGGTGCCGGGGTGGGGTTGGCGTGGTAGGGTGAACCTGAAGTTACGAAAACAAGCCCCTACCAAGCGTAATCCATAGACCTGTTCCAAAGGTTATGATGGTAACTTCACACCGCTCGAATCAGGGTCGCGGGAGATTTTCCCGCCGACCTCAAAATTTTGTGACAGTGAACTCCCCGTGTGGCATGTTGGGTGATTGGGCTAAGCAACTAGCGAGTAGTACTTGTAACTACTAGTAGTCCCTCTGATTTTATTAACTCTGCACATTAGGTTTGACCGAAGTCAAACTTCCTAAAATTTGACCAAGTTTATAGAAAAATATAAACATTTACCATATAAAATATGTATGATGTGAAATTACATTCAATAATGAATCTAATGGTATTTATTTGTTATTGTATATGTTAAATTTTTTTTATAAACTTTCTGAGAGTTTACAAAACCTGACTTTGACCAATGCTAATACGCGGACTTCAATAAAAATGGAGGGAGTACGCATTTGTTTTCTTAGTTTGTAGTGAATTAATCATTTGTTGTAATTGTGAAATAAATATATTAGGCTACTGACTTCGAATGTAATGGTCTATACAATTCAATAGTTACAGTCATTGTTGAATTCCAAGATGTATACGAGGTCTATAGTACTTCACAATATGCTCAAACTCACATAATCCCAATCAAATGAGAATCTAAATGCATTTCATAGTTATTACTTTGTAGGATGTAACAAAACCAACCATAACTTTACATCATCCATTATAAAAGCAACATTTTGAACACATCCCAATGTGTGAATGAAACGTGTAGAGAGAGCTTGCGAAGATGGAGCAGATAGGGCGGGAAAGATTGTTTGTATGTGGACAAGAGAGAGAGAGAGAGAGAGAAAGAAGTTAGGTCTTTGAGATAGATGGATACATGTAATATACGTGAGATGTGTGTGCATCCCGATTCTGTAGACATGGAAGGAGAAGAGACAACAGGTTTGATGAGAGAACTGAAAAACATGGATGAGAGGGGAAGGATCTCGTGGGTTGAGGGATTGATAATTTTGTGCGGGAGAGAGAGGGATTGGTAATTTTGTGCTGGAGACAGAGGGGGGAGGAGGAGTCAATCAGCCGTCGTCACATCATCCTGCTTCCAATTGGCCATGCATTCTCTAGTGCAGTGTGGTCGCTGTCTTCGATCTCCTCGATGACCTCTTTGAAGGTTGAGGTGTTGTGCATGCTGGGGTGCAGAGAAGCACAAGCGAGAGTGGTCACCATATATCCTTGGATGGGGATGAATTGTGTGCTCGGGGGAGGGGGAGTGTGTGTGTGTGTGTGTGTGTGTGTGAGGTATTGGGAGAAATCAAACCTATGGAGAGAAATGTGTGTGTATGTGACGGAAATATACATGCTAAATAGGGTTTTCACGAAGAGATTGTGCGTGTGAGATAGAGAGCGACGTGCGGGCCTTGAGATGGGAAGGGGCCGGGTGAGGGTGTCAAAATATGTGTGTTGATGCATGTGTTACATGCTATTGTGCGAGGGACGGACGAATCGAGAGAGAGAGATGGTTGTTGTGTTATGGATGCTCGTCTCTCTCTCACACACACACAAGTACATATAGAAGACTATTCTCCCATGTATACACAACGTATCGGCATCTGTCTATGTCTCACTCATGCATGATCATTTGCACATTCACACCTCTCTATGTCTCTATCACATGCACACCGTCTCCACATTGCCCTTCCGCCACAACACACATATGGACACATACACATGTTCTCTCTCAGTCATACAAACAAAATCAGCATTAAAAAACAGGGCGCACCTAAAATGTCCAAATCCAAATAAACACAAATTGGAGCTAAATTCAAATATATGGAAATATTGTAGCGTCAAGAAATTTTTCAGAAAAAAAGTTGAGTAATATTCGGGATTGTTTTCACACACACAAAAAGGTTCGGTGGGTGTTCTTCAAGCACGACACGGTGACGCACCGTTCGATCGACCGCGCGGCCGCGGTTCACGCGCTTGCACAGGATTCCGTATCGTGGCTGTGGTAACTAATATAAGTGCTGCCTCAATCTAATGTTTACGTGTACTAGTACGGTTTTATTTTAAGTTTGACCAACACTATATAAAACTAAACTAAGCTCCCATACGCACACTCATCAATATGCCGCCGCCGCCGTTGCACATACCGACACCTGCCTGATCTGGCCAACCATTTCTCGCCCATCACCACCATGTCGCTACCATCCCTATAGCATGAAGCCAAAGGCTCGCCTGCTCATGTCGTCTGCAGTCCCACCTCACGATGCCGCCGCGCTGCCAAGCACACGAGCAGCTGGTGGAGCCGTGTCTATGCACGCAGCGTACGAAGAGGAGGACGAGCGCGTGCTCTGGCATGCCGGCGAGGAGGAACTAGCATGTCATTGTTGTCTTCGTCCGCATGGAGGAGGCACGCATGTTGGCTGTCGCGGCGGAAGCCGGTCTCGCCCGCGCCGAGCCTGCAAACTGGGTGCGGATGCAGAGTCTACCTTCGAGACCTTGAATGCCACGTTGATCCTGCAATCTGAAGGAGCAATTTGGGTTAGTCGACTCTTGCGAGCCGTTGGATGCAACATGGATGGCTAGAAGGGCTTCTTCAACCTCCGAAATTGATGCACTGTTCATCTTCTCAGCCCGCCACATGCCTAACCGCCTTCCGCTGCTGCCCCTCCCTCCCCTGAACCGCGCTGCCACCGCCATGCTCCCCCCACCCCCGCCATCCGTTTAACCCTGGGCATGATCCATTTTTTCGGGGAACTGCATTCCACACCCAACACTCATAAGATAGATCATGGGCACTCTGCCACCCTAATATAGATACTGGGTAGCTTCTCTGCCATCTTCTTCCTTCGCTCCGTCAAACTTCTTTCACAAATCGACTAACCCATATTATATGACTAGTACGAACGTATTAAGTACAATAGGAACATGAAGATACGAGCAGTAGTACCAACTGCAAGAAGAACAGTAGTAAGACATAGTACTAGTACTACTGTACCTACTAAAGAGTTCAAATAATGAGAAAGAACATAAACATAGTTCTGCTGGGGTCTCAGCACAACACACCCCTGAAATAAAACTAAGCAACTAGTCCATTTGACACTGTAGTAGAACCGGCATGAGCGACGGCACTACCACCTTACTCGGAGTCCGAGTCTACGTCCTCGACTTTGTCCTCATCCCTCTACCTCTTCCTCTTCGCCGCCTCTTCTTTGCTTGAACCGGACGCTGGGCTCTGCTTCTTCATTCAACCCTTGTAGATATTTAAACAAAGGTAGGCATCCATTGCTGCGTACATGATGTGATCTTCATCTATTGTCTTCGACTCCCATGCATGATGAAACTCATGGTGAGGTCTCTTCATTTTATCATACGAAGGATCAATCATGGCTGCTGCCAGGGTCAGCATTGAAGGCTGAGAGGAGGACACCAGGCTTGCCTTCTGGAGATCAAGGGCTGGCCTACAATGAGGCCTATCCGACCCAGTACATCCCTGTCGTTCCTAAAGTCTATAGTAATGAATTTCAATCTTTTGTCCTTGAGGAAGTTCTTAAAATCCCGGCACTCAACGTCGGCATGGCATAAGTGGTATACCAAGCACACGTTATGTACGCAAACCTGGATCACGGCGGGCTTCTTCTTCTCTGCCTCCTTTAGAATCTTTTCGCTTCCCAGGACTGTGGTGTACTCAACATCTAGCCCAGCGACCCACTCATCCTTTGAGTTTTCGAACATACTTCTAAAGCGAGCAAGACATCCTTTCACCGTCACGGATCCACGGGTGTAGATGACGATGAACTCATCGCCGGTGATGGCTCTAACCTGGTACTCAGTGGCGACCATGAAGATTTGGGAGGTCATGGATTTTGGAGGAGGGTTAGGACAAGTTGAACTAGTGTAATGTAAAAGGATGGGTCGACTGGGAGCGCACTATTGTAAGGTAGAAGACGGGGACGAGTAGGGCATGCGAACGATGTGGGGTTGTTGGCTTGCCTGGTGGATAAACAGCTGCAAGCCCCCAAAGAGTTCTCGAGTATTATGCAGGACCCACTAGATGTCATGTCTACTAGACCCATATCGTAGGCCTAACGGTATAGCTTCTGCCTGTTCGCACCCCATGCCGGCGCGTGGATGTAACTTCACTTAATTCCCTCAACCGTCGCACCTCCCACGACCTTCGCCTCCCTCGCACGGTCGCGCCCTTTGAGACTTCGACCGGCTATAAATGAGCAATTTTTTGCCTACTCCGCATGCATGATACTCCCTCTGGTTCTTTTTACTTCCTTCAACCGTTTGCAAAGTTTTTGACCAAATTTATACTAAAAATATCAATATCTACAATACTAATTATAATGAGTATAAAAATATTGATTTGACATTGTGAATGTTGATGTACATTTTTCTATAAGTTTGGTCAAAGTAGAGGTATATTGACTTCAGACAAAACTTAAATGCATAATGCAGACTAGTTCCTCCGTCCAGGTGCATGCCATGTCCTATCTAGTCATCACAACAAGGTTAGCTATTAGAGTACCACTACCTCCCTTCTAGTTTAAAGGGCTCGATTCAAAAATTTCACCTACTCGTACCAAGATAGAGGAGGTGAAATAGTTTTTGTAGTGGTTTCCAGAGTCTGGACTCCATCTTCAGGAACCTTCTCCGCCGCCAGCAAGAATGCAAGGAGATGAACCAGAAAGGAAATGAGGCTGGAATGAGTAGTTCCATATTTTATGCAGTGGCAGAGGTGGGTAAATATCTGCTATACAGGACCTCGGTGGCAAGGCCATGTCTCTATGCACACACATCTCAGCCATTGGTTCCATGTAGATCGAATGGCTCACGTTGTCCAGAGGCAGACATACCATCACCACCAACTGAGATTTTTATAGGAGTGGTCATGCATGCATGTGGTGTAATTAATGCATCGGTTTACACAAATTTTTGAGGAAACAAGAGTACTAATTAAGTACTTTTGCAAACTACGGAATTAATTCCACCATTCATCATCTATCTTGGTTGAAGAGATTTTCAAATTAAGCCCTATAAACCGGAAAGGAGGGAGTACCACATTACCACCAATATGGCTAGCCTTAATCATCGCATGCAATAATTAGTGCACCTTGAAATCTGAATGCCTGCTTGACTCTCCTTTTCCCTCCAGCAGTCCCACCACTCCACCCCGTGTGGAAAAAATCTGCATGCATGACTCTCCTCCCCCGCGCTCATCCAATCCGTTGTGACCAACAATATTTCCACCCCTTCCCTCACCCGTAATTTACTCCAACAAATATGCCCATGTAGCTGCTTCAGTTACTTAATTGTAGGTGCATTGGGTCACTGACATGTGGGCCCAACAGGTGTCCATTGCTCGCTATAAATACTGCGCCTCCCATGGCATTTGGAAGAATGCTCACGTTCATCGCTATCTCCTCCCCATCCCTCTCACGTCGACCACCAAGGCATCCCCCTCCCAAGCCCTAGGTGTCACAACCCCAGTTCAGCCCTTGCTTGACTTTGCTTGTTCATCATGCCATCATGTTTAAATTCCAAAGAAACTTGAAATGGGGATTGTTGAAACCCTATCACCAAATGAATTCAACTAGGTTCAATAAAAATATTTTCAATAATCCCAAATGCCCTTTAGAAAAGTTCATGATTCTTGTTAAAGGTGAAAACCTCTTCCAAAAGTCATCCACATATTTCTAGGCCATTCTGGATTTTTGAACTAAATCTTATTGTATTTGCAATTGGGCATTTAAATGCTATATATTATTTTAAGTGCTCAATTAATTCTGAACTTAAGCAAGGGCTGTTAGGAATAATCCAAATAGAGCCCACAGTTATCTTCAGGATTTTTGAAAGCGTTTTGGTATTTTTAATAAAGCTCAGAAGTTGCAGAAAAATAGAAAAACAAAAACAGAAAGCAAAGAGCAGAGACTCACCTCGCTTACCTGTCGCAGCCCAGCTGGCCAGCCCACCAGGGGCAGCCTCGTCTTCTACCTCTTGCCAGTAGGCAGAGGAGAAGCTGGGCACGGCGCACGCGCGCACCACCTCCACCCTGCTCGCCTGCCTCTTCGACGGCCTGGACGCCTCTGGCGTTGCCACGCAGACCCCCTGGAACCCCCTCGCACTCTCCCTCGCTCCTCCCCCCTCCTCTGTTTCTCTTACGCGCGGCCACCGAGCGCAGCCGTCGCCGCCGACGAGCACCGCCGTGGCCACAGCCACTGCCTCACCTCGCTGATGCGCTCAGAGGCTCCGCCTCGACCCCCTCTTCCTCCTCACTGAGCCACGCCTCGTGGGAGCCCCTACAACGCTGCCATCAGCTCCGTCTTCTTCCTCGGACTCCGGCGATCGCCGTCGCCACTCCATCGTCTCCAGAGCCTTCCCCGAGCTGCCGACCCATCCATGCGATGCACTGTGAGCCTCCGAACCGTTTCCCCCTACTCCCGTGGGCTAATTCGAGCTCTAGCTCTCATTTCGGTCGAGACCGAGACCTCGCCGGCGCCTGCCATGTCGCCGTCGTCGTTTTGGTCGGCCTCCGTCCAAACCAAGCACGTCACCGCACTCAGTACACCCCTAGGAGCATGTTTCACCCACTAGCTCCTCCTCCCGTACACCATAACGCCAAACCCGCAGGTGCCCGAACGCCGGCCGCCGCCACGAGCTCGACTCCGGCAAGCTCTTTCCACCCCGCGCCTCCCGCGTGCCTCCCCTGGATGCGCACGAGCAAGGGCAACCCTCTGGTGCCCTTGGCTTGGCCCAAAACCGCCCGTAGCGCCACTCCGACGATCTTCCGCCACGGTTTTGGTCGCCGCCGGCAGAACTCCAGTGAAGCCGACATGGCGCTGTCATTAGCCACTGATGACGCCCTAACTAACCCACCTAGCTCACTGACATCTGGGCCCACGCCCTACATAATCTAGGTTTTATTTCAGTTTAGATTAGTTTATAATCACGCGGGACCCACCAGTCAGAGTTGACCGTGCTGACGTGGCTGTTGACCCGGCCCCACATGTCTGTGACCCAGACAGCTCTGTGTCACTGACCAGTGGACCCCACTGGTCAGGTTTGACCTGGCCGACCCAGTTGACCCGCTGACGTCACACCTATGTCATGCTGACGCATTAATTCAATTACTGCAATTATTCTTATACAGGAAATTCCAGAAAATAGTACAAACTTCTAAAATTCATAGAAAATCAACTGTAGCTCAGAATGAAATAAATTATATATGAAAAATGATCAGAAAAATCCAAAGAATCTGTTTATGCCATGATCATGCATGTTTGAACAAGTTAACCTCACTGAATAGGACAAATGATGATTACGGCAAATTATGAAATAACATTTGGAGTTGGAATTTGATCTTGTTTGAGTTTCACTTCAATTAAATTGGCTAGATATTGCATTAGGTCAATTCAGTACCTTAATATGTCATATCATTCATTCGCTTGTGCCTTGCATTAATTTAATGTTGGTTCTTTGTGTTTGCCGGTGATTGTCCCCTCTCAGTAGACGTTACTTCGATGATGTGATCGATAACACCGATGAAGAACTATACTATCTTCAGAAGTGCCAGGCAAGCAAAACCCCCTTGTTCATTCCGATACAAACCCACTCTCTCGCTCCTGCTCTCTTTTACTGCATTAGGACAACAACGATTCAACTGTTACATGATGCGGTAGTTGAACCCCTTTCCTTTGCATGACCTGTCATTGCCACAGTAAATAGATGAAACCCACTAGCATGAGTAGGAGTTGTTTGAGCCCTGATGTGCCTACTCATTCATGCTTGTTTGTCATGCCTGCTACTGCTTAGAGTTGAGTCAGGTCTGATTCATCGGGGATGAATTGGAATGGTGATGAACATGTCCTACTGTGTGTGAGCTAAGTGTGTGAACATGATTTGGTAAAGGTAGCGGTGAGAGGCCATGTAGGAGTACATGGTGGGTTGTCTCATTGAAACCGTTCTCAGGAACTGAGTTCTGTGTTTGTGATCCATGAAACAGCTACTACCACACATTGGGCCCTGAAATATGACCCCGCTCGACTTACTGACCCCTCTCGTCCTCTGTCCAGGAGTTGCAACTAGTTTCTGGTGTTTATAGGATATGTGTTGGCGGCCGTGCGTAGCGCTGACCCTAGGGGTGGGCTATGATGCGGTAGATACACTGTGGCCGGGTATGCCGGGTGCCCGTTTGGCGTCTCGGGACCCTGTACACATCGTTTGGGGCCGTTGAGGACACCCCGGCCAGATTTCCTTGCGGATGGAACCCGAATAGGCGATAAACCTGGACTAGAAATTGGTGCGGTTAGTCAGGTCGTGGTCTACACCCATGTCGGCTTTCGCTTGAAGTCTGCTGAGCACATGTCGTGTGCAGACGCTAAGTGGTGGAAACATGTGTGACGAAGTACACCCCTGCAGGGTATAAAACTATTCGAATAGCCACATCCGCGGTAAAGGACTTCTGGGTTGCCTATAACAGTTCATAGACAAGTGAAAGTGGATACTCTAAAATGCGCAAGATAAGCGTGAGTGCTATGGATGGCGTTCTCGTAGGGAGACGGGAGAGGATCCATAGTGGTGTATTGATATGGTGAATATGTGGACTCGTGTGCGCCACCTCAAAAGAGTTACTTGCAGTCATAGTTTAAGATAGCCACCGAGTCAAAGCTGGCTTGCTGCAGTTAAACTCCACCACCCCCCTGTTGATACCGATCCATATGTAGCTAGTTCTGATGTAAGTCTTGATGAGTACTTTTGTACTCACGTTTGCTTAATTTATGTTTTGTTGAGAGACTTCAGTCTCGCTAGTAGTTTTGCGTGGACTTCGACATTTAGCTTGATACCTCAGCTACGATCTTGTGCTCTCGGCAGGATCTCATAGATAGTCAGGCTTCTCAGCCTTTTTATTTGTAGATGTCTGTACTCAGCCATGTTGAGCTTCCGCATGTGCTTTGATTTGTATGCTATGATTGTTGGGTCATGAGACCCATGTTTGTAATATCTCACTCCTCGGAGCCTAATGAATAAATATTTGAGTTGTAGAGTTATGTTGTGATGCCATGTTGTATTTACACATATCGAGCATATTATGTGTATGATTGAAATGCTTGGTATGTGTGGGATCCGACAATCTAGTTGTTTATCCTTGGTAGCCTCTCTTATGGGGAAATGTAGTCTAGTGCTTCCATGAGCCATAGTAGTCCGCTACAGCCCGGTTCACCAGAGTCCTGCTAGCCCAGCAATACTGCTCAGGACACTTGACGGGCCGACATGTGTTTCACGTGGTGACATCCGGAGTCCTGCCTAGCCTGCTACAGCCCGGGTTCCCGGAGTCCTGTTAGCCCAGTGCTACAGCCCGGATTCACACGCTGCTGACCGACATGCTCGATGTGATTCATGTATGCCTGTCCCCATAGGTTGGTGCCGCTTTGGGTTCACGACTAGCCATGTCAGCCCGGGTTCCCTGTCATATGGATGCTAGCGACACTATCATATACGTGAGCCAAAAGGCGCAAACGGTCCCGGGCCATGGTAAGGCGACACCCGTGGGAATACCGTGCGTGAGGCCGCATAGTGATATGAAGTGTTACCGGCTAGATCGATGTGACTTGGAATCGGGGTCCTGACAGTAGGCGCCCCTCGCTGCACCATGCGGACGGTCACGCGTCACCGTTCCGTTCCTCGCCACCACTAGTCGAGGAGGATGCATCACCGTTCCTTTCCTCGCCGCCACTAGTCGAGGAGGACGCGTCGGCGTTCCGCTCCTCGCCGCGACGCGTCGAGGTGGACGCGTTAGCATTCCCAATCTCGCCAGCACACGCGTCAGAGGACGTGTCGGCTCCCCGCTATGAGGAGAACGCCGCGCTGCCCGTCGAGCCCCCAGCCTTGAGGAGCTTTGGAAAGAAATGGTTGTCGCCTTGTGGGAGGCTTTGCCTCCGGCAGAGCGCGCCAAAATAGAGGCGGAGAAGAAGGCTGAGGAAGAGAAGCACGCCGCAGGGCAAGCTGCCTGCGAGGCCTATGTCGCGTCCGAGAGAGTCGGGCAATTGGCTCTTTGGCAGAAGGCTCATGCAAGGACCGTGAGGGTGGCGTAGGACACCCGTGCCAAAGCCCTGAGTGCAGCCGGTCCCAAGTGCCTCATCTACGCTTGGCGGTACGTGGACCGGGTGCACGCTTCCAGCGAGGACGAGTACCTGTTGGTGCCGGATCACCACACCGGTGAGATCGCGCTCGCTCGTTGGCAAGCCGCCAATCAGCACCTCACGAGTTGCGAGGCTGAGGAAGAGGCGTTGTGTCGGTGTGGTGGGCAAACGGCTGCGCACCAGGGCACTCGCGGCGCACCACGAGCGCTCCTGCGAGCGCCATGGCTTTTATTAGGAATATAATTTAGTTTCATAAGGCGATCTCATTAGTTTTGGGACGCAAATGATAAATCCCAAATGTTTGGGAATTATTAGCGTTCTTAATTAAGTATGTAAAAGGAAAAGTTTGGAAACCTTGTGTCTCTGTACGTATTTTGTAAGTACGTGCATATGTCACATGCACTAGCATTTTATCAGTTAAATCTTTGGTCAAAATTTAGCACAAATTACAATGGTGACGAATAAACCAGGACGGAAGTACTAGTAGTAGTTTAGAAGCCCAAACAAATGAGTGAGGCGCCTTAATGTTACTCTCCACTATGACTAGTCTTATGGGAAAAGCTGGGGAAGAGACGGCTTATTTTTGAAGCCGCCAAAAGAACTAGCCCTAGGAGTGGTAGCTAGGGATACTAGGTGTAGTTGGGTTTTGTGATATGACGGCTTTACTGCCGCGCCATGAGCGGGGTGAGACTCGCGTGCAGCGCCGCCCTCTACACTAGTACTACATCGGTCGTGGTTTATTAGTTCCCCATTGAATTTGACTGAATATTTAACTAACAAAATGTTAGTGCATGTCAACAAAAACTATATCATTGGATTCATATTTGAACATAGTTGAACTTCAATGATATAATTTTAGGTGACATGCATCAGCATTTATCGTACTATATATAATGTTAGTTCAATTTTTGGTCGTACTAATCTATAGTAAGGTTCCCGTGCGTTGCATGGAACAGTGAAATGCATTGATCGAGGAGTTGTTTATTTTGACAAAGGATGTGGGGGTCATCTCATGTGTACGGGTATCGATAGGTTTCTTCGGATATTATTTCATCTCTAGAGCTCACAAACATCCGGGTGAAATAGATAAGAAAGTATCTTTTGCAAACAAAAGCGTTCAACTATTCAACATGCATCCAAAACTTGTGAATAAATAACACTTATTGTGCTTTGCAAGAAATGATCTTTAAGAATTAGTTTTTGAGTACTGATTTTTATACATGTTGTCTACAGATGACATGACACTTTCTTATAGTCAACAGTTGGCTATACTATTAAGTATTAACATGCCCTTATACACCTAGACGGAGGGATTAAATCAGGATGACTTGGAAGGGGGCAGAAGAGATGTAAGAAATGGTTCATCATAAGTCTTTCACCAGTACTGTATTAAAAATTTCATACATGGAAGATTCTAGACTAAACCATAAATGGATACACTCTTATTCATGCGCAATACTCCAATAGAGCAAGATCATGCATGGAAGTCTCCACATGCTTAGACAGCGGATTACATTGAGCAAAGACTAATGATCAACATTTAACTTGGTAATGCATATGTCTAGGTGAACCTCCTTGGAGTCCCCGTGCACCACGTTGCGGGGGGGGGGGGGTCATACCATGCGTCTTCCATTTCCACATCGGCGGGAAGGTCCTAGCTCGGCACAGTCCTAGTCAACTTCCTGTAGCTAGTGCCGCCGCCCACGTAACTCATAGGGGTAGTAACAGTGAGCACGCACCGTACATCGGCCTCGTGTCAGTGTCAGCGTCTGCGGCGTCACCCCTAACGCACACTACAGAGATGGGACAGCGGCCTGCGTGGGCCTCGCTGGTGCCCACGATCAACAGGAAGACGCTGCCGTCATCCTCTGAGACTAGCAGGCGGCGGTGATCCTCCAGCAACTCCGGCACGGTGAAAGGGTAGCATGTCTCGTACTTGATGTTCTTCACCGCGTGCCAATAGTGATAGACGGACGACTGTGTGAGGTGATGCACGAGGTCCGCCGGCGAGCCCCAAAATGACACCGGGCACTCATAGCAGTAGATGAAGGGCTCCTTGGAGGAATCGACCAGGACGTCCATGAAACGGGAGTGGCTGTAGGGGACAGTGCGCCAGTTGAATATATGAGCAAGTTACTACGAGATTTAGTCTGAATAAGCACAAAATAAATCATGACGGCTATAATAGAGATTAAACTAATCATGTGGACTAGCATAGTAGATGAACAGATTGAATCTAGGACACAGACTAGAAACATGAATTCTACCATGATTTCGAACAGGAAGGACAGAAACACATACGGTGCAACGGGACCAGCACCGTTGGCGTTGAGGTTGTCGCCCATGTTGTTGAGGAAGTGGTTGCCGAGGTCGAGGAAGAAGTCGTCGGTGATGTCGTTGCTGCCAGCAGTCGCGAGAGTGCACTCCCCAAATTTAAACAGCACCCGCCGAATGGAGCGCAGGAGGGAGTGGCTATAGGGGAGGTTGCGGCGGCCGAATGGAGCGCAGGAGTAGCACACGAAGCAGTAGATGGTGCTGCTCCCTAGTCTCTATCTCTACTCTTATCTCTATCTCTACTACTCTTCTTTCTTTTTTGTAATATACTAGTAGCTGTCAAATCGAATAGTACTGCACCGCCCGTTGCACGGCCGGCTGAACACACCTCCTTGCCTCCATCAAACCCCTTCGTTAAACCCGCATGCAAACCGAGAAACCTACTCCAGCCCGCGGGAGGAAATTTGCCGATTGCCATTGGAGAATAATAGAGTCACGTCCAATCCATTTTAGTTAATTGCGTATATGATTCTCCCTCTATAAAAAGTTAATTGCATCCTTAATCTTGTATTCTATGTACTCTATGGGTTCCACTGTTACTAGATTGTACATTACTTGCAGGCTGGCTACAGATTCGTACAGAAAGTTAGAAAGAAACGAATCCATCCTTAATCTTGTATTTTAAGTACTCTGTGGGTTCCACTCCCAGCATAGTAGCGAAAGAACTATATATTAAAAAATATAAAAAAACTACAGTTTAGGACAGAATTCGAACTCAGGCCTTTGTGCTTCAAGCATCCGGCCCGGACCAATACACCAGGTGTTCGTTGCGGACGATGCAGGAGATAACCTTTATAGCAATGAGCCCGTCCGTTGCAACGGATCCAAAGTAGAATAATACATATTCAAAAATTTGAAAGAAAACAGTTTAGTTTTGATATACATATCACTAAAAATATCTTATGTTTCACTCCAAATATATTCTTTGGGCTATTTTGATGAGGTGAGGGGGGAATATGGTTGGTTTCAAGATACTAAGGGTTTTGTGTAAACTGGGGCGGAGAAGTGGGAATTGTTGCAAAACTCCATAACTTACATCACAGCTGTTAGATGCAGATCTAATGGTCAGAAATGGCGGATGGCAGACACACCATCATCACCAACTGAGTCTTTTATACGAGTATAAGTATAAGTAATATAGGAGTAGGAGTAGAGAAAAAACTGAGTTGGTGATGATGGTGTGCCTGTCATCTTATAGTATAGATCGTTTGATCTATATCTGACGGATAGAAAGCAAACTATGACAATTTTACAAAAGATACCCGCACCTCTCTCCACATTAACAGATAAGGCCTTGCCTCATTCATCCTTATCTCCCACAACCTCATTGCCGAGCAATTAAAAAAGGAAGTCTCTGGAACAATTTGGCATGGTGGCTGCTCCCGACGCCGTCCATCCCCATGCCTCCACCCAATCCGACCACCAGTCACCACCACGCCCCACTCGTCCTCACCTTATTTATCATCTTTCTCGAGATATCATTTTTTCGATGAAATGGTCAAGATACCATGTTTTCGATAAAATTCTAGAGATATCATTAGTTTTTACACATGGGATTACTCCTGCATGGGTCAATCACAACAGGTGTTTTGTAAAAAAAAATGCATCTTGATGTTCTGTGCAATGCATGTGCATCTTGCTAGTTTTTTGCATATAATTCCAAACACCACATAGACACGATCTTTGACCATTTTACAACTATGTTAGTATCATTGTTAGTGGTCAGCCGGTGCAAGTTGTAGCCCCGGGTGTTTTAACCTTTTTTTAGTAATGATATCTGGCGATTATTCGCCACGAGCTCAATCATGGCGAATCCCACGTAACCATCAGATTTCCATCCAATGGTGGCCTGTTTCTAAGCCATAGTATTTGACAAAATGAGCACCCTTACACACGTACTGTAACTGTGTCATGGGCGTTTGCAACTGCCATGTCTGCCAGTGAATGTTTGTTGGGGATTGGAGTTAGCACCGATGGCGGTTCATAGTTGTTCCACGCTCGGGCATTGAAGTTTGTAACTATTTTAGATTAGAATATACTAATCCTCCGATGCTAGTAGTAGACCAGAGTCCTACTCCACTACTACTCTAGTCAAGCAAGTTAGGGCATAGTAGTAGGTACTGTAGGGAGTACCAGTACTGTGATTGAGGGAGTCCTAGATTAGGGGGTCCTCAGACAGCCGGACTATATACTTTGGTCGTACTGTTGGATTATGAAGATACAAGATTGAAGACTTCGTCCTGTGTCCGGGTGGGACTCTCCTTTGCGTGGAAGGCAAGCTTGGCAGTTCGGATATGTGGATCTCCTCCCTTGTAACTGACTCTATGTAACCCTAGCCCCCTCCGGTGTCTATATAAACCAGAGAGTTTAGTCTGTAGGACAACAACAATCATAATCATAGGCTAGCTTCTCGGGTTTAGCCTCTACGATCTCGTGGTAGATCAACTCTTGTAATACTCATATCATCAAGATCAATCAAGAAGGACGTAGGGTATTACCTCCATCGAGAGGGCCCAAACCTGGGTAAACATTGTGTCCCCCGCCTCCTGTTACCATCCGCCTTAGACGCATAGTTCGGGACCCCCTACCCGAGATCCGCCGGTTTTGACACCGACATTGGTGCTTTCATTGAGAGTTCCACTGTGTCATCACCATAAGGCTTGATGGCTCCTTGGATCATCGGCAACGATGCGGTCTAGGGTGAGGTTTTTCTCCCTAGACAGATCTTCGTATTCGGCGGCTTCGTACTGCGGGCCAACTCACTTGGCCATCTGGAGCAGATCGAGAGCTACGCCCCTGGCCATCAGGTCAGGTTTGGAAGCTTGAATTATCCTGCCGACATCCGCAGAGACTTGATCTTCGACGGATTCAAGCCCATGTCAGTTGCGCCGCACAGTCACGACGAGCATGACTTAGCTCTCCCGCCAGATGGTGTTCGGGAGATCACACTTGTGGCTACTCTGGCCCTCAATCCAGAGCATATCAAGCCATCCGAGGACGGGTGGATGGACCCCGCCACGGAGGCCGCACGCTCAGCGGTGATAGAGCCGAATACTGACTTCACTACCTACGAGACCTGTGTTGCCGGACCCTTGGATTCATCCCCGGCCATAGGCTCCGAACCGCCTGCGTCCGTTCTTATCGAATCTGATTGGGCACCGATTATGGAGTTTACCTCCACGGATATCTTTCAGCACTCACCCTTGGGTGACGTGCTAAATTCATTGAGGTCTCTCTCCTTGTTAGGAGACCCTTGGCCGAACTATGTCCGGCTTGAGTGGGAAGCGGACGACGAAGAAATTCATTCCCCACCCACCACCAACTTAATAGCCACTGTCGACGACTTAACCGACATGCTTGATTCTGGATCCAAAGACATCGACAGTATGGACAACGATACAGGAGAAGAATAGGAACCACCGCCCACAGGGCGCTGGACAACCACCTCATTATATGATATATACATGGTGGACACCCCCAAAGAAAGCGATGGCAATAAGGCAATGGAGGATAATCCCCTCGAGAAGCAATCTAAGCACCGGCGCCATCGGCACCGCTCTAAGCCCCGCCATAGCAAAAGCAGCGATACCAGCACAAGAGACAATAACGCTGCGGACAGTGCCGAAGACAATCCCCTCCAGCCAGGCTTCGAGCGGGAGGATGGGCAAGCTAGCCCTAAGGAATAGGCGGCAGATGGAGAATCAGAGGATGAAAATTACATAACTCTCTTCGATGACGAGGTAAGCCTCGGTGACGAAGAATTTATCGTGCCTGAGGATCCCATCGAGCAGGAGCACTTCAAGCTCCGGCTTATCGCCACAGCAAAAAGCCTGAAGAAAAAGCAACATCAGCTTCAAGCTGATCAAGATTTGCTAGAGGATAGATGGACCGAGGTGCTGGCAGCCGAGGAATACGAGCTCGAGTGCCCAACCAAAGGTTACCCAAAGCGCAGGTTGCTACCCCAACTCGAGGAGGAAGCATTAAAGCCTACACCACCAGCGTATGATGCGGCTGACCGGCCACCTCATGGCCGAGACAAATCGGCATATCAGCCCAATGTCCAGACCACATCCCGTCGCCAGTCAAACAAAAATACCAAGGCCCAGGGTAACACGCAGGACCTGCGAGAAGTATTGGAAAACAAATCAGGACATAAAAGATCGATCTACGGATCACGGGGGCGTGCTCCAACGTGCGGCGAGAACTGTCACGCCGGATATACTAAAAGCAAATCCAGCCGGGCCGAACACAGCAGACAAGACTCGTATGAACTGCGTCGTGATATAGTCCGGCACAGAGGCGCTGCACACCCCCTGTGCTTCATTGATGAAGTTATGAATCATGAATTCCTAGAAGGGTTTAAACCTGTAAACATTGAATCATATGACGGCACCACAGACCCCGCGGTATGGATAGAGGATTTCTTCCTCCATATTCACATGGCCCGCGGGGATGATCTACACGCCATCAAATATCTCCCGCTGAAGCTCAAAGGGCTGACTCGGCATTGGCTGAATAGCTTGTCGGCAAACAACATCGGAAGCTGGGAGAACCTGACAGACGCATTCCTGGACAAATTCCAGGGCACTTATGTGGCCATCGGATGCTGACGATTTAAGTCACATAACACAGCAGCCCGGAGAGTCATCCAGGAAATTCTGGACTCGGCTCCTAATTAAAAAGAACCCAATTGTCGACTATCCAGATGCCGAAGCCCTAGCGGCCTTTAAACATAACATCCGTGACGAGTGCCTCGCCCGACATCTCGGCCAAGAGAAGCCAAAATCGATGGCAGCCCTCACGACACTCATGAACTGCTTTTGCGCGGGCGAAGATAGCTCATTGGCCCATAGCAACAACACAGCAAGCAACCCTGGCACATCAGAAGCCAGGGATAGCAACAGCAAACCCCGACGCAACAAACACAAGCGCCGCAAAAATGGTGGGAACGCCGAAAATACGGCAGTAAATGCCGGATTTAGGGGCTCTACTACCGGGTTTCGGGTTTCGGCAGACCCTTGAGGTTCAAACACTGGGTGTGCGTGGAGATCTCTCCCCTACTGATCTAGGTCCGATCCTCTGATGCGAACTAAGATGAAAATGATGAACAACACAAGGGACACGATGTTTATACTGGTTCGGGCCACCGTTGTGGTGTAATACCCTACTCCAGCGTGTGATGTGGTGGATTGACTCTGGGGCTGATGATGGACAGTACAAGGGAAGAACAACCTCGCGAGAACTGTTCTTGAGCTGGTGCGATGAACTTCTAGGGTGAGTTCAGTCGCCTCTTCCTCTCTCTTTGCTATGGTTCTACCAGATTTCCAGTCGTCGTCCCCTTCTGTGGTGGTAGCTCTATTTATAGAGGCCCTAGGCCTCTCCCCAAATAATGAGCGGGAAGGGCACCAACAATTGGCCATTTCGAAGGGGAACATCTAGTACAAGTTATCCTGACCAAAGGTGGTCTTCGGCTGCCAAAAGCACTGGTGATGACGCCGTCTTAGGCTCCAAGGTGACCTCCATCCTGCCGTTCGGCTGGTCTTGGTCGCGTTGCACCGGAATGGTAACCTTTGCCTGATGCCTTGGCCTGTGCTTGCCCCCTTTGCACCAAAGGGGAAACAAGGACACTGCGCAGGCCGGCGCCCGCCTGGCGCCTGCCTGGTCTCAATCGTCATGGCTTGCTTCACGGGTTCCTCGCGAGGTACCCTTGCCTTGATCTCTCCGCCTCCTCGCGAGCCTGCCTGATGAGGCTATCTCTGAGGAAGCTTCCTGTCGTCCGCCCCGCGAGGCTTGGCCCCTCACGAGGGTCTTGAGCTTGAGCTGATGAAGATGGGCCGCGCTGGGCCCCCGCTTGAGCCACGCCGCAGGCCACAGGCAGGCAAGTCTGGGGACCCCCGTTCCCAAAACGCCGACAGTAGCCCCCGGGCCCAAGGCGCGCGCGGGCTTGGCTTAGCATAGAAGCGAAGGGGCAAGCGTGAAGCGCCGCAGGCCCTAACAGCCTGCGGCCTTGGGCGCCGCGTGGCGGTTGATTGGGCGTGGGTGTCGGCGTCTGCACTTCCCACGACGCCTCGGCAACTACACGACTGACAAAAGGGGGGGCCTGGCCAGGCTTACTTGCCCCGCTCTCGTCCGTCTTGCCCTAGATCCCCTTTCTCGTTCTCTTTCCTCTTGCTCCCGAAATCCTCCAGATCCGTCTCAATCCTTCGTGTCCGGCATGCCATGGCGCCTCGCAAGTCCCCGGCTGATGCTTGGTACTCGCCGGCCCTGGATTCCCCGAATTTGTCGGAGAAGAACCTCGCCCTCGCACGCCTGATGACGATGGCGCAGGGCAGCGGGGGAGCGACTGTGCTCAAGGTCGGCTCCGATCATCCTGAGGGCAAGGGGAGCACCTTCTACACGTTCTTCGTGAGCGCCATTGTCGCTGGTCTGGTGCCTCCTTTCTCTGAGTTCTTCCATGCTGTTCTCCGCCAATACAACCTGTAGGCTCTGCATCTCCACCCCAACTCTGTCCTTCTCCTGGCAATTTTCGCCTACTTTTGCGAGGCTCATGTTGGTGTGAAGCCCTCGGTGGCCTTGCTACGCCACTTTTTCTCCCTCCAGGTTTCTGGTGCTCAGGTCTCCGCATGCGCGAGCTTCATTGCATATTCCAGCTCCAATGCCATCTCGAAGCCTGGGAAGAGGATTGAAGGCTACCGGAGCAAGTGGGTCATGATGGATGTTGGGCGCGTCTACCCTCGTCTGGTATTGCCCATGGGGCAACCTAAGTCTGGTGACGCATGGTGCCGTGCGGAGCTCGTCGACCCTCGCGCGAAGGCGGTGTTGAGGAGGATGAACGCGGACCTGAGACCAAGCAACTCGGAGGCAGCAAAGCTGACTTGGGCCACGCTCCTGAGGGAGTTCTTGGAGCACCGGGTGGCTCCGCTCCAGGAGCACCCGCTCCCACTGTGGAGGCTTGGTGGAGCAGACGCCGCCCTGCGCCTGAGCTCCAAGGCCCTGACCGACGAGGATCTGGTTGTGGCCTTCCATTCCTTGGTTGGGGGATACGTGGCGAGCCCGATGGGCGTCCCCGTTCCCCTGTTCCTTCGTGACGACTGGGAGCTGGTGGTGAACGCCATGCCCACCTTCAATGGTGAGGGGCTGGTGCCAGCGGCAGCTCCCAAAGATCTGGCGGTCTTGGCGACGGTGAACTTGTCCTCCGGCAGCTCCAGCGGGGAATAGGAGGAAGAAGAGGCGGAGGAGGAAGTGTCCAACTCGGAGGAGACTGGCGAGCATAGGGGGAGTCCATCCCTCGGTGCAGGTACCAGGACCTCCGCTCCATGTCGGACGACGACGAGGCCGGCGCCAGGCGAGGAAAGGAGGGCTCTTCGTCGGTCACGAGGAAGGGTAGGTCGAGCCTGGTTCCCCCAGGGTCTGCTCTGGTCCCTGGGGGGTCCAAGGCCAGCCCCATCCCTCCTGACGCGCCTTCTGCTTCCGGGCCCCCAAAGGCTGACCCCCGCTGCAGGCTCTCGGGATTCAAGTTTGGCCGGAGGTTGCTTGATTCCACGGACGACGTCCAGTAAGTGCTCGATTCGTGCTCTGCTTGGTTTCTGCCATTGAGGCTTGACGTTTGCGCTCTTTTACCAGGCCGGCACCTACGGCTAAGAGGTTGAAGGAGGCTTCTGCGGCCCTTCTTGGGGCGAATCCGTCTGCCAGGGCGACGCCTTCGGCTGTTGGGGGAGAGGACGGTGAGGCCCGCGCCTCTCCGGCCAAACCGCCCTCGCGAGGCCAACTGGGGCACCCCGGCAAGGAGTCAGCCCCCGTGGCCCCGCTGGACCTGGAGTCGACTGTGCCCGATGCTGCGGCCGTGGCGGCCAAGGCTCAGGAGGTCCCTTCCTGCCAAGTCGTGGCCACGCTGCCATCTTCTCCGCCTGCCCCACAGGTTCTTGTCTCTTCTGCTCCCTCCGCCGCTGTCCTGGACCAGGTTGCCAACGAGCTGATCCAATTGCGGGAGGATCTCCTGAGCGCGGACCCTTGTCTGGTGGCCGAGCGCCTGGAGTTGGCCTCTGGCTGGGCTAGTTCTGCTGCCTCCGTCCGAGCGGTGTTGAGCTAGGCCGTGTCGTCCTCCGACAAGGAGAGGCGGGCCGCCAACCAAGCCAAGGCCGCTCGTGATGCTGCCCTAGGTGATGTCGTAAATGCCCAGGGCCGCTGCAAGACGCTTGAGGCCGAGCTGCAGGGCCTGCGCGACGAGCTCGCCAAGGAGGTGCGCAGCCGTGAGGAGAAGGAGAAGGAGATGAAGGCTAGGGAGGGCGCTGCCAAGGACCGGGACGCCAAGCTTGATGTCCGCCACAGTCGACTGGAGATGCTGGAGCGGTCGCTGGAGGAGGAGAGGACCGAGTTGGACGCCAAGGCAAAGGTCCTGACGAAGGACCGGGCGGCCTTCGCGGAGCTGGAGAAGAAGGCTCGAGGCATATTGAAGACGCTGTATGAGAGTGGCCTGGAGGAGCCATTGGCTGGGACGGCCCCGCCAAGCTGCTCCCCTTCCTAGTTGATGCGCTTGAGACGTCGCAGACGGCCTTGGCCCCACGGTCGAGGCCGAGGCGCGTGCCCTGTCTTCTGTGGCGCTGACGCGTGTCCTCAGCCATGTCTACCCGCGCGACCCCAACGTCGACTTCAACAGCCTGCTGGAGCCCGTGAGCGGCGACCGTGCCGCTGCCGCCGCTAAGGCCGTGAGGGGCTGAGCCGAGGTTTTGCTGGGGAAGTTACGCTCCCCCAGCGTCCTGCCCGGGCGCGGTGCCACCGGCCTTGCGACCTCGAGAGGCGAAGCTGTACAGCGTGACTCCACCACCGGTGACGGCGTTACTGGGGAGTGATTCCTTCACGACTTCCATCCTGTTTTATTCCTGCACATGCACCATGCCTCGCGGAGGCATTAAAACTTGTGTTTGGCATTGTGGAACAATCTTATGGCTTGTAATATTTGCTTTGAATTTCCCGGAATTTACATTTTCCTCTCCTACTTGTTTACGCTCTACGTCAGCAGGGCCCGGCCCCGTGCGTACCTCACCCAGTGTTAACCCCGACCGGAAACCAAGGACGGGACTAAGGAGTGAGGGGCTACGTGGCAAGTTAGGCTCCTGAGTCGCGATGCTCAGGAGTCCCCCTTGACGTGCGAGCAACAAGTAGGGAAGGGGGGAGCGAGGAGTGGATTGATCGTTCTACATCGGCAGGGCCCGGCCCCGCGCATACCTCACCCAGCGTTAGCCCCGACCGGAAACCAATGATGGGACTAAGGAGTGAGGGGCTACGTGGCAAGTTAGGCTCCTGAGTCGCGATGCTCAGGAGTCCCCCTAGACGCTCAAACGGGTTTCGTACCTTGGCTCCTCTTGGGGAGTGGCGCGCGATGACCAGGTCCAGGGGACCTGGCTGGGTGGCGTGTGCTTGGGCAAGGCCCGGGCATAGCCCCCATGTCCAGCGCCCTCGCGCGGCACTCCCGAGGCGAGGCGTTGCGATGGTGTCGGACACTGAGCTCTGGGCTCCCTGAGGTTGGTACGGCCATGGGCCGCCCTCAGTTGTTTATCACCAGCGCGGAGCATAGCGCTTCTGTATGTGTACGGGCATAGCCGCTCCTCGGCAATGTCGTCAGCCAGCGCGGAGCATGGTGCTTCCACTGGTGCGTGGGAGGGGGCTCCCCTCCGGGAGGAGCCCCCGGGGCATGTACAGCCCCCCCTGACACATGGCCGGCGCGGTAGGGCTAGGAGAGGTGTATCTGGGCACCCGTGAGCCAGCGCGGGACTCACGAGGCCCTACCTCGAGGCGGGTTGCGCCTGGCTCTAGGCCTTTATCAATTGGTGTGTTCCTGCAGGGTTGTTAGAATGCAAATGCTCTACGTCCCGGCCCCCGAGCGAGCTCAGCCGCCGCTGGTATGACAGGTCACGATGTCGTGGGTCAAGGCCAGGGGTGAGGGCTGGAGAGCCAGTAAGAGCCCATGAGTCGCGATGCTCAGGCGCCCCCTTTTAACGTGCAAGCGCTTTGCACGACGCAAGCAGTAGGTGATAATTATGGGAATCAGATTAAGCGTGAAAGAACAACTTCATCCTAGGGTAAACCCTGGAAAAGCAACTGCCGCTGGGTCGGGCCCGAGCGGTGTGGGGATGATGCAGCCCGAGGGGCGCCCCCAACAGGGTAAGTAAAGAGCATAACCAAAATGGATACATGCCGCGGGGACGGACCCAAGCGGCCTGGGAATGGTGCAGCCCTGTGGGCGCTCCCAGCTAAAAGTAGAACTCTCAAAGATGTCACCTGGTGTTGTTGAAGACGAAGTGATGCTGAGGAAGTGAGCGGTGCGTGGTGAAGACGTCGGCCCTCATGAGCCCCTAGGCCCAGGGGCCTCGGAAGGCTCTGGTGGCACATGCAGGTCTTCGGGGACCATTGCCACCTCCACCAGGACCGCGCGATGCCTGACCTCCTGAGCCTCCAGAATGCTCCTCAACAGGCGCTGATGTGCGGCGACCGCGCTCAGCAAGCCGAAGGGCATGCGAACGTAGCTGTGGCTCTGGCCAGGTGAGGTCTTCTTCTTCTTGAGGGTCGCCTCGGGAGGCCTCCCGCTCCTGCGATATGGGTCTTCGATTGCTGCGGCTTGGAACGCACGCTCGAGCGAGCACACTGCGTCCCTTTCTTCACAGGGTATGGTGATGACTCCACCGCTTCCTGGCATCTTGAGGACATTGTAACCATGGTGAGTCACTGCCATAAACTTGGCTAGGGCTGGGTACCCGAGGATGGCGTTGTACGGCAGGCGGATGTGAGCGACGTCGAAGTCGATGAGCTCGGTGCGGTAGTTGTTGCGTTGCCCGAAGGTGACTGGAAGGCGAACCTGCCCAATTGGAACAGTGGAACCATCGGTGACTCCTGAGAAAGGCTTGGTCGGCTGAAGCTGGTCGTATGGCACTTGGAGATTGTTGAACGTCTCGACGGATAGGACATTGAGTCCTGCCCCGCAATCAATGAGGGTCCTGGTGACATGCACGCTGCTGATGACTGGGGAGCAAAGCATCGGGAGGACTCCGGCCATTGCCGCACACTTGAGCTGGTCTGCGGAACTGAATGTGATCACGCACGAAGACCACCTGAGAGGGCGCGTGGCCTCAAGATTTGGAAGGACTGCATTCACCTCCTGAGCAAACTGCTTGAAGATGCGCTGTGAGGCTGGGGCCTGGGCACCGCCCAAGATGCAAGCAATTGCACGCGGCTCTTGGAAGCCCCCAGCCCCATCGTCTTGGTGTTGGTCTTCGTTCCTCCTTGGTGGAGGCGGCAGAGGAGGGAGGCCTGTGTTGCCGTGGGGACGGTCCTCACGAGGCTGGTCCCTCCAGCCTCCCTTGCGAGGCTGGTCCTGCCAGCGGTACTCGCGAGGGCGGTCACGTCATCCCTGGCGAAAGCCACGGTCTTCCCAAGTCCACCGCCTCTTCCTCCTCCACGGCCATAGCCCCTATCGTTGCGCTCTGGGCGTCAGCCGATTCACCCATCTCGCACGGCTCTGAGCTCTTGACATTCGTCGGTGTTGTGGGTGTGGAGGTCGTGGTACATGCAGTACCAACCGCCCTTGGATGACTCAGGCTGATCCCTGCCTCGCTTGGTGTCTGGTTCCGCTGCTAGCACGGCAGCCCCCTTGCGCTTCACGTCCTTGGCCTTGAGCTTCTTTTCTTCCGGGTCGGCTACCGGGAGCTCGAGGAGGGAGAGACGCCCTTCCTCAGCCCTGGCGCACTTGGTCGCCAAGTTGAACAGCTCCAGGGATGTGCACAGGTCTTCATGGATTGCTAACTCTTCCTTCATCTTGATGTCGCGCACGCCGTCTGAGAAGGCTGAGATGATGGCTTCTTCAGTCACCTTGGGGATCTTGAGGCGAGCGTAGTTGAAGCGCTGGATGTACTTCTGCAGGGTTTCTCCTGGCTGTTGCTTGATGCGGCGCAGGTCGCTCACGGCCGGGGGCCGGTCGCGAGTGCCCTGGAAGTTGGCGATGAAGCGGGTGCGCATCTCGCTCCAGGAGGAGATCGTGCCGGGAGCCAGGTTCAGGAGCCAGGCGCAGGCGCCATCCTTGAGCGCCATGGGGAACCAATTCGCCATGACCTTCTTGTCTCCGTTGGCGGCTACGATTCCCAACTTGTAGAGCTGCAGGAACTCCGCGGGGTCCGCTGTGCCATCATAGCGGGGAGGGAGGTCAGGCATGAACTTGCCTGGCCATGTGACACCGTGTAGCTCGGGGGTGAAGGTGAGGCAGCCCGCCGTGGCCACCGGCGCCCATTGCTAGTGCTGGACTTGTTCTTGCGGGTCACCACGCGCCGCCACTGGGAGCAGCGCGGGGTTTTGTCGCGGAGGCGCTGGGGCGCGATCTTGGCGCACCGGCGCTGGGAGCGCGCGAGCACCTTCTCGGGGACGTGGGATCTCTTGGCAGCTCCCGTCTTGCTGCGCAGGCGCCGGACGTGGAGGGTCTCGCCCTAGGGCTGCGCGCCTTGGAGCCAAGGCACCTTCTTGGGAGGAGGCGGTGGAGGCGCCTCCTGATCCTCGCCCCCTGCACGGGACGGAGGGCGAGGCAGCGAGGGGGGCCGCAAGGGGGAGCCCCCTGCAGCACTGACGAGCTTGGTGATGCGGGCGAGCCAGTCCTCGTAGAGGTCGTCGACGGGGCGATAGTGCAGGAGCTCCCGCGCCAAGAGCAGTGAGGCGTGCGCATCCATGGGTGCGCGACGGGCGTGGGACGATGAGCCAGCTGGAGTCAGCGACGTGGTGGCGGTGCGGCCATCCCGCCGCACCGAGGGGTGCTGGGACAGGGCCTGCTGCTCGTTCCCCGCCGGGCCGGTGGCGGCATTGGCGGCGAGCGACGGGGAACGACGAGGGGGGCTGCCAACGGGCGCTGTCTGGGCGACGCGAGTGGCGTGAGCAGCCCGGCGCTCGGCGCGAGCCCGACGAGCTTCAGCCATGGACGCGACGGAAGATCACACGCGAACAGCGGAAGGAAGATTCCAGCGCACCCCTACCTGGTGCGCCAAATGTCGGGTTTCGGGTTCCGGCAGACCCTTGAGGTTCGAACACTGGGGTGCACGCGGAGATCTCTCCCCTACCGATCTATGTCCGATCCTCTCGTGCGAACTAAGATGAAAATGATGAACAACACAAGGGACACGATGTTTATACTGGTTCGGGCCACCATTGTGGTGTAATACCCTACTCCAGTGTGTGGTGTGGTGGATTGCCTCTAGGGCTGATGATGGACAGTACAAGGGAAGAATAGCCTCGCGAGAGGTGTTCTTGAGCTGGTGCGATGAACTGCTAGGGTGAGTTCAGTCGCCTCTTCCTCTCTCTTTGCTATGGTTCTACCAGATTTCCAGCCGTCGTCCCCTTCTGTGGTGGCTAGCTCTATTTATAGAGGCCCTGGGCCTCTCCCCAAATAATGAGCGGGAAGGGCGCCAACAATTGGCCATTTCGAAGGGGAACATCTAGTACAAGTTATCCTGACAAAGGTGGTCTTCGGCTGCCAAAAGCACTGGCGATGACGCCGTCTTGGGCTCCACGGTGACCTCCGTCCTGCCATCCGGCTGGTCTTGGTCTCGTTGCACCGGAATGGTAACCTTTGCCTGATGCCTTGGCCTGTGCATGCCCCCTTTGCACCAAAGGGGAAACAAGGACACTGCGCAGGCCGGCGCCCGCCTGGTCTCGATCATCATGGCTTGCGTCATGGGTTCCTCGCGAGGTAGCCCTGCCTTGATCTCTCCGCCTCCTCGCGAGCCTGCCTGATGAGGCTGCCTTTGAGGAAGCTTCCTATCGTCTGCCCCACGAGGCTTGGCCCCTCGGGAGGGTCTTGAGCTTGAGCAGATAAAGATGGGCCGCGCTGGGCCCCCGCTTGAGCCACGCCACAGGCCGCAGGCAGGCAAGTTTGGGGACCCCCGTTCCCAGAACGCCGACATCTATGTCCAGTCAGCGGAACGGACCACTCACAAATGACAATTTGGGTCCGTCTAGTCTAGACCGGATACTCGACCGCCCATGCAAAATTCATGGCACCCTAGGAACACCAGCCAACCATACCAACAGAGAATGCTGGGTCTTCAAACAAGCCGGCAGGTCAGGTGCCAAAAACAAAGATAAGGGATCTCAAAGCGACGATGGCGATGAGGAGCTCAGATCACCGAGTACAGGAGGGCAAAAGAAATTTCCCCCGCAAACCAAAACGGTGAATGTGGTAAACGGCACCTACGCTCCCAACCTGGACCGGATGCACACCCTTAGGGATGTCGACTTAACGGAACTAGCCGTCCCACGATATAAACTAGGGCCGATCACCTTCAACCGCATGGATCGTCCGGTCAACAACAATCATGGCAATCCAAACGCACTAGTCCTCAACCCAATAATTGACGAGTTCCAGCTGACACGAGTCCTTATGGACGGAGGTAGCAGTCTAAACCTGCTTTACCAGGACACAGTGTGCAAGATGGGCATCGATCATTCAGTGATCAAGCCCACTAAAACCACCTTCTGTGGTATTATACCAGGTGTGGAGGCCAGCTGTACAGGCTCCATCGCCCTTGAGGTAGTCTTTGGATCACCAGACAATTACCACGCCGAAGAGTTAATCTTCGACATCGTCCCCTTTCGCAGTGATTATCAGGCACTGTTCGGACGAACCGCGTTCGCTCGATTCAACGTAGCACCACATTATGCCCACCGTAAGCTCAAGATGCCCAGTCCGCGTGGCATCATCACGGTTAATGGCAGGACCGAACTTTCCCACGGCACCAAGGAGTATACCGCCGCTTTAACACCAGAAGCCACAAGTGGCACCTTCCAACCGAACCTCGGGTCGACGGTCCAGCTCCCGGACACCGCCAAAGGATTTCAAACCACTTCGCGGCAAGATAACCTAGCTCGTCCAGAGCTCAATTAAACACTCCGGCAAAAGCCAGTACATGCCACATACCGCGGATCAACTGCTCTGCCGCACACAAGCATTTCTTACATTTTGTTTGCAGGTTCAACTTTGTGCAAACCAGGACTGGCGACATGGAAGCAGCTCGAACACGCAAGGGACTCCTTAGATATCCCCCCTGATGACCTTCCGACTACACTTCGGATCCGCACACAACTTCTTCCCCCTGGTCTTAGCAGGTTCCACACTCATATTTCTTTTTTTATCACATTACCTGTACTCACACGCATCGATGTAATATTCAAATACAACATGTGGATTTATATAACGCTTATCTGCTGTTATTTCTTATTGGAATTCTTTTGTCAAGTGGCATTCATACCCCGCGATATGCTTTAAATATGCCAGGGGCTTCGTTTTACCCGTAATACGGCAATAAAGTCCAAACACCTTCATGGAAGTTCAGCACCCCGAACTTATAGCATTATATGCATCAGCTCCGAATCATGTCTTGGTCAAATGTTGGGTTTGCCCGGCTCCCGTGTTTTGCTGCCTTATGTTCCGCTATATCGGCTAAGGCGGCACAGGGAGAACTACTGCGATTGTGTCTCGGTTCTTCCGGACGAGCACCTCAGTAGAGAAAGTCGGAAACTGACTGTCATGATACGGCGAGAGCTGGCCAGCTGTTCGAGAGGTTGTAAAATCTTTAAGGATTTCTCCCGCATAATGCTATAACCAATGCAGCGTGCGATGGATCGGCTTTTCTTCCGATCAGGTGCTTATATAGCCCCTCGTGTGGTCTTCCGAACACCAGGGGCTGCGCCTACCTTCCTTTTATAAAGCTCCTATGGCTAAGTGAGAGTGATAAAGCCCTATAGTCTGATTGCCTGGTTCATTGTGCTGAACACCTCCTTCGAAGGACCCAAAACTGGGATAAATACTGGTCAGGTTTATCCCGAACACCCCCGTACTTCCTACGTGGTGGCAGAAGCTGACGACTGGCCAACTCTCAGGATTAATATATATAAAATGGCCACGCAGGAGGATAAACTTTTATATAACAGGCAATAAATGATAGAAATGACCTTGTTCAACATTACAAAGGACAGCATAACTGTACTCATGGAAATATAATGTCCTTGGTGCATTGCTTATAATTCGGGCTTGCGGTGCTCCTTCCCCTCTGGCGGTCCCTCGGTCATCAGCCTTTCAGCATCCATCTTCCCCTAGTGCACCTTTGCGCGGGCGAAGTCCATTCGCGCACCCTCTATACAGACCGACTGCTTGATGACGTCAAGTCGAGGGCAGGCACTCACAAGCCGCTTCACGTGCCCGAAGTAGCTGCCTGGAATCGACTCGGCAGGCCATAGCTGGATAATCAAAGTCTTCATGGCTAGTGCCGCCGCCCTATGCAGTTCGATCAGCTGTTTCAGTTGGTCGGCGAAAGGCACCGGATAATTCGGTGCCAGATACTGCAACCAGAAGAGCTTATCCGTAGTGTTCCATTCTTCTGCTCGGCAGAATTGGGTGGCATCTGATATGCTTTGGGGCAGTTCTGCAAATACCCCTGGAGAAATCCGAACTCAAAATTAGAAACATGATTTTCTCCTCAAATACTTGCTTTACATAGAAAAAAGCCTTACCCGCCGTGATCGTCCTCGCCTCTTGGACCTCCTGCAGGGTGCCTTGGGTCCCCCCTAGGCATCGCGCGCGGCCTGATGAGCCCTGGCGAGTTCAAATTTCTTGTCCGTTAAACTCTGCTCCAAGGTCTCGCATTTCTTCACGGACTCTTGAAGCTCCTACTCAGCTTTGATAACCCTGGCCTCGTGCTTCTCACGAAGAGCCTGCTCTGCGGCTGCCTTTTCCTCGGCTTCGGCAATAGCCTTCCTCGGAGCCTCGACTTCGGTCATCACCCCTGGCACAAATAATGAAACATATTTTATCATACCGAGAATTTGTTCGCACTAACGCAAACAAGGCTTGCGCGTACCTTGTTTATCTTCCAACTGCCTTTTCAAATGGCCAAGTTCTTCTTTGGCCCGCTCCAGACTTTGATTCAGTCCAGAGACCTCTGCAGCATGAGAAGCAGCAGCTGCTGCAGGCGCCTGCTTATAAAAAAAGAGAGATTGATCTCATCAAGTGAGTCTTCCTGCGAACATAAAACTGATCCTCTGTCCGGTCCTTTCTTGCACCGAACAGTGTATCAGGGGCTACTATCCGTACTATGACACTCTTCAAAACCTCATAAAACATACGTCAAAGCCTTTTATAAGGCTGATACAGGCTTCATTCAGTCCACTCTCAGCAGACTAAATCTCCTTAATCACCGCACTCATCAGGGCACGGTGTTCATCGATGATGGATGCGTTCTTCAGCGCCGCCAACAAAACGTCCGGCACCTCTGGCTGGATAGAGATTGCCGGTGGAACATGCACGCCCCCTCCAGCCAAGGGAGGCCACCTGCTTGATTCTAGAGCCGTATTGGTCTCCGGAATTGCGTCTGGCTGGGAGCCAAATTCAAGATGGCTCCCGCCGTCGACTTCCATGGGAATCTTCTCCCCCATGTCTCCGGCCGCTGAAGTTTGACCTCCAGGCGCCGCTTTCACGATCTCTCCCCCCCCCTCCTTGGCCGGGGTCCTTCTGGGATGAAGCCTCGGTGTTATGCACATATTTGGGGGAAGGGGCCCTCAGGGGCGTCCCGCTCTCTATAGCATCCGAACTCAGTGAATCCTCTGATGGGGATCGTTTGGTGCGGGACCGCGCCAGACTACAAAAATATAGCTCAGGTTAAAATATCATGCCATGATGAGTCTGGACGCATAAACGTGTTCGGATTTTATACTCACGAGTTCCCTAGGGGCTGGGCCCTAGGATCCCACCGAGGGAGTCCTGGATTAGGGGGTGTTCGGGTAGCCGGACTATACCTTCAGCCGGACTCCAGGACTATGAAGATAGAAGATTGAAGACTTCGTCCCGTGTCCGGATGGGACTTTCCTTGGCGTGGAAGGCAAGCTTGGTGATGCGGATATTCAAGATCTCCTACCATTGTAACCGACTTTGTGTAACCCTAACCCTCTCCGGTGTCTATATAAACCGGAGGGTTTTAGTCCGTAGGACAACTTCATCATACAACAATCATACCATAGGCTAGCTTTTAGGGTTTAGCCTCCTTGATCTCGTGGTAGATCTACTCTTGTACTACCCATATCATCAATATTAATCAAGCAGGACATAGGGTTTTACCTCCACCAAGAGGGCCCGAACCTGGGTAAAATATCGTGTTCCTTGCCTCCTGTTACCATCTGGCCTAGACGCACAGTTCGGGACCCCCTACCCGAGATCCGCCGGTTTTGACACCGACATTGGTGCTTTCATTGAGAGTTCCTCTTTGTCGTCGCCTTTAGGCCCGATGGCTCCTTCGATCATCAACAACGATGCAGTCCAGGGTGAGACTTTTCTCACCGGACAGATCTTCGTCTTCGGCGGCTTCGCACTGCGGGCCAATTCGCTTGGCCACCTTGAGCAGATCGAAAGCTACGCCCCTGGCCATCAGGTCAGGTTTGGAAGCCTAAACTACACGGCTGACATCCGGGGGACTTGATCTTCGACGGATTCGAGCCACAGCCAAGCGCGCCGCACTGTCTCGATGGGCATGATATAGCTCTGCCGCCGAACAGCGCCTTGGAGGCCGCACACGCATCGGTTACGACCATTGATTCAGAGCCTACTGCGCCGATCGAGGATTAGCGATTGGACGCTGCCTCAGGGGCTGCGATCTCAGAGGCGATCGAGCCGAACTCCAGCCCCGCACTCCGCATGGCCCGTGACTCCGAGGAGCCGAATTCCTCTCCGAACTCCGAGCCCCCCGCGCCCCTGCCGATCGAATCCGATTGGGCGCCGATAATGGAGTTCACCTCCGCGGACATCTTTCAGCACTCGCCCTTCGGTGACATCCTAAATTCTCTAAAGTCTCTCTCTTTATCAGGAGTGCCTTGGCCGTACTACGGTCAACAAGGTTGGGATACGGACGATGAAAAAATTCAAAACCCACCCTCCACCCACTTCGTAGCCACTGTCGACGACTTAACCGACATGCTTGACTTCGACTCCGAAGACATCGACGGCATGGACGATGATGCAGGAGACGAACAAGAACCAGCACCTGTAGGGCGCTAGAAGGCCACCTCATCATATGACATATATATGGTGGACACTCCAAAGGATGGAGATGGCGATGGAACAGCGGGGGACGATACCTCTAAGAAACAGCCCAAGCGCCGGCGTCAGCAGCGCCGCTCTAAATCCCGCCAAAGCAAAAATGGTAATTCCGGCACGGGAGATGATACTACTCTGGATAGCGTCGAAGAACACCCCCTCCAGCAAGATTCAGCACAGGAGGACAGAAAAGCCAGCCCTCACGAGAGGGCGGCGGACCAAGAGGTTGAGGACGATATTTATACGCCTCCCTCCGAAGACGAGGCAAGCCTCGACGACGACGAGTCGTCGTGCCAGAGGATCTCGCCGAACAAGAGCGTTTTAAACGCAGGCTTATGGCCACGGCAAGCAGCCTCAAGAAAAAGCAGCAACAGCTTAGAGCTGATCAGGATTTGCTAGCTGACAGATGGACTGAAGTCCTTGCGGCCGAAGAGTATGAACTCGAACGCCCCTCCAAGAGTTACCCAAAGCGCAGGCTGCTACCCCGACTAGAGGAGGAAGCACCTACATCACCAGCGCATGACATGGCCGACCGGCCACCTCGTGGCCGCGACAGAGAGGCCTCTTGGCCCTCCACTCAAGCCATGCCCCGACGCGCGTCAAGCATACTAAGGCACGGGAAAATGCGCCCGACCTGCGCGACACTGGAGGACAAGGCAAGGCAAACAAGATCGATCTACGGATCGCGCAGGCGCCCCACGGCACGTGACGGTGATCGGTCACTCCGGATGCAATAAATCCGGCCGGGCCGAACTCAACAGACAAAGCCCCTTCGAGTTGTGTCGTGATATAGCCCAATACAGAGGCGCCGCACACCCACTATGCTTCACAGATGAAGTAATGGATCATAAAATCCCTGAGGGCTTCAAACCCATAAACATCGAATCGTACGATGGCACAACAGATCCTGCGGTATGGATCGAGGATTATCTCCTTCATATCCACATGGCCCGCGGTGATGATCTACACGCCATCAAATACCTCCCACTCAAACTTAAGGGACCGGCCCGGCATTGGCTTAACAGCTTGCCAGCAGACTCAATCGGTTCTTGGGAGGACCTGGAAGCCACATTCCTTGACAACTTCCAGGGCACTTATGTGCGACCACCGGACGCCGATGACCTAAGCCACATAATTCAGCAGCCAGAGGAATCGGCCAGGCAATTCTGGACACAGTTCCTAACAAAGAAAAACAAGATAGTCGACTGTCCGGACGCAGAGGCCTTAGCGGCCTTCAAGCATAATATCCGTGACGAGTGGCTTGCCCGGCACTTGGGACAGGAAAAGCGGAAATCTATGGCAGCCCTCATGACACTCATGACCCGCTTTTGCGTGGGAGAAGACAGCTGGCTAGCTCGCAGCAACAATTTAACCAAGAACCCTGGTAATTCAGATACCAAGGACAAAAGCGACAGGTCACGTCGGAACAAACAAAAGCGCCGCGTTAACAGTGACAGCAACGAGGATACGGCAGTTAATGCTGTATTCCGAGGCTACAAATCCGGTCAACAGAAAAAGCCATTCAAACGAAATACTCAGGGCCCGTCCAGTTTGGACCGAATACTCGACCACTTGTGCCAGATACATGGCACCCCCGAAAAGCCAGCCAATCACACCAACAGGGATTGTTGGGTGTTCAAGCAGGCAGGCAAGTTAAGAGCCGAAAACAAAGACAAGGGGCTGTATAGAGACAACGAGGAGGAGCCCAGGCCGCCGAACAATGGTGGACAGAAGGGATTTCCCCCGCAAGTGCGGACAGTGAACATGATATACGCAACCCGCATCCCCAAGAGGGAGCGGAAGCGTGCGTTACGGGACGTATATGCGATGGAGCCAGTCGCCCCAAAGTTCAACCCATGGTCCTCCTGCCCGATCACCTTTGATCGAAGGGACCACCCCACTAGCATCCATCACGGTGGCTTTGCCGCATTGGTTCTAGACCCAATCATTGACGGATTTCATCTCACAAGAGTCCTCATGGACGGCGGCAGCAGCCTGAACCTGCTTTACCAGGATACAGTGCGAAAAATGGGCATAGATCCCTCGAGGATCAAGCCCACCAAAACGACCTTTAAAGGCGTCATACTAGGTGTAGAAGCCAACTGTACAGGCTCAGTCACACTGGAAGTGGTCTTCGGATCTCCGGATAACTTCCGAAGCGAGGAGTTAATCTTCGACATAGTCCCATTCCGTAGTGGCTATCATGCACTGCTCGGGCGAACCGCATTCGCAAAATTCAATGCGGTACCGCACTATGCATACCTCAAGCTCAAGATGCCAGGCCCTAGAGGAGTAATCACGGTCAATGGGAACACCGAACGCTCCCTCCGAACGGAGGAGCACACGGCAGCGCTCGCAGCAGAAGTACAAAGCAGCCTCTCTAGGCAGTTCTCCAGTTCGGCCTTCAAAACGCCGGACACTGTCAAGCGCGCCTGGAGTACCCTACAACAAGACCGCCTGGCACGTTCTGAGCTAGCATGGCAATGCGGCCCCAAACCTAGCCCTCGCGATATAGTGAAACCAGTGCTTCGCGTACATAACTACGCTCTTGAAATACCATGGGCACAGGGGAAGGGGCACTATCACGGCACGCCCGAAATACGGCTTAAACCGCACAGGGGCTGCCAGATTCCTTTTTTTTTGTTTTTTTCTCTTACTCCTAGGACTCCATACTTCGGATGACCCGTTCGGCAATTCAACTACCGCACAAATGATGCAAGATCCAGGAAAGCAAACAAGCCACGCCGCATTATGGAACTCCCAGGTGGTCTCTATTGCGAGCAGTATACCTGTTTTTTAATACAATTCCGCGGCCTGCCCCTGGCCAGGACATGTTAAATAGTCCAATTTCTTTTGCTTATCGCACTATTTGTATCGTTCCGCTTTCATAGCAGCCTTTCTATAAACAATGCATAGCTTTTTGTCTATTTTTTGCATTATCCTCTTTTTATATATATGTTTATCAATAACATGTTGCATCCGTACACTCTGGTACGGCAAAAATATGCCAGGGGCTTCAGTACCCAACAATATGGCATGAGAAGTCCGTACACTTTCACAAGTGTGGCACCCCGAACTTATAGCACTATATGCATCGGCTCCGAATCATGATTTGGGTCAATAGTTGGGTTTGCCCGGCTCCTATGTTTTGGTGCCTTACGTTCCGCTATATCGGCTAAGGTAGCACTAGGAGAACTACTGCGATTGTGCCCCAGTTGAGCTGGGCTGAGCACCTCAGTAGAGAAAGCTAAAACTGACTGTCATGATGAGGCGAGAGACAGGTCGCTGTTCGAGAGGTTTTTCAAGTCCTTAAAGACTTATGCCGCTTCGAGCGAGGAACCGGCTTTGTCCGGCCAAGGCGTGGATAGCGCCCCGAACTCGGTCTTCCGAAAACTAGGGGCTTCCCCGAAATTTAAAATTATAGAGTTCTATGGCTAAGTGAGAGTGTTCAAGCATTATAGTCCGATTGCCTTGTTCATTGTGCTGAGCGCCTCCCTCGACGAACCCAATCATGGGAAAAAGAGCGCTCAGGTTTATCCCGAACGCCCCAACACTAGTGGCATGGGGGCAGAAGCCGACGACTGGCCATCTCTCAATTTTTTGATAAACGGCCGCACAGAAAGTAATATTTTAAATTCAAGCATTGCTTAGCGCATATGAACAAGTTTTCAGCGCACAGGATAACACGAGCGAGTTCATTCAAAAATTACATCCTTGGTGCACTCATCCGCCATAAGGCACGCACCGGCCAGAACATCCTTGTAATAGTTCTCGGGCTTGTGATGCTCCTTCCCCAGCGGCGGCCCGTCCCTCACAAGCTTCTCACCGTCCAGCTTACCCAGTGCACCTTTGCACGGGCAAGGGCCCTACGGGCACCTTCGATGCAAATGGAGCGCTTGATGACCTCGAGCCTTGGACAAGCCTCCACCAGCCGCCGCACCAGTCCGAAGTAGCTCCTAGGCATGGCCTCTCCAGGCCACAGCCGAACTATGAAGCCCTTCAGGGCCTGTTCAACCGCCTTGTGGAGCTCGACCAGCTGCTTCAGTTGGTCGCTCAAGGGCACAGGGTGTCCGGCCTCAGCGTACTGAGACCAGAACACCTTCTCCGTCAAGCTGCCTTCCTCGACTCGGTAGAATGCGGCGGCATCAGATACGCTGCAGGGATGATCTGCGAATGCCCCTGGAGAGCTTCGGATTCGGGTAAGTAACAAGTAGTTTACTTTTATATGTCTGCTTTGCATAGAGAATGCCTTACCCGCCGCTATCTTTTTCACCGCATCCAATTCCTGGAGGGCCTTCTGGGCTTCGGCCTTGGCAGATTTGGTAGTTTTAAGGGCCGCAGCAAGCTCGGACGCTCGCGTCTTCGAGTCGAGCTCCAAACTCTCATGTTTTTTCATTAGAGCCTGAAGCTCTTGCTGCACCTCGCCGACCTGCGCCTCAAATTTCTCCCGCTCGGTGCGCTCCGTGGCCGCTCTTCTCGGCCTCGGACAGCGCCTGCTTGAGGGTCGCCACCTCAGTTGTGGCCCCTACAATAAGCAGTATACTCCTGTCATTTTTTGCAATTGCGTCTTCTTATAGGCATTTTTTCTATAAGGTATCTCTTACCTTCTTTCTCCTCAAGCTGCCGTTTGGCAAGGCCGAGCTCTTGCTCGGTCCGCTCGAGGCCCTGCTTCAGGGCACCCACCTCCGCAGTCAGTGCGGCGGTGGCCAGTAGCGAAGCGTGCATACGTATATTGACTCCTTTTTAGTTAGACTCCTGCGATATTTAATAGATCCTCTATTCGGCTTTTCTTTCCGAACGCCAAACAGAGCATCAGGGGCTACTGTCTATGCGGTAATATTTGTACATATTTCTACTTACCTCGAAGCCTGTTAGAAGGCTAGCACAAGCTTTAGTAAGTCCGCTTTTGGCGGACCGAACCTTCTGGACCACCGTACTCATGATGGTATGGTGCTCCTCGTCGATGGAGGCGCCCTTAAGCACCTCCAGCAGATTGTCTGGTGCCTCCGGTTGGACGGAGGACACCGGCTCAATAGGCTTGCTCCTCTTGGCAGGAGTTCGCCTGCCGCGGTCCGGAACCATTGACGATTCCGGCGCGGTGTCCGGCTTAAAGCCGGACTTGGAGCCCTGGGGGGTCTTGTCCCCTTCACTCCTGGAGTCCGGGAGGTCGCCACGCGGCTCCTCCTGGACCACCTCCTCTTGCCCCGGAGCTTGTCGCGACACCACTTCGGCGTCATCCGCAGCACAGGGGGAGGCAGCGGGCGGAACTGAATTCACGTCCGATGAATCCAGGGAGCCGCTCGACGACTCGTCGAGCCCGTCCCTAGGCGGGCTGCATGATTATATTCGACATTAGGGAAAGCTGCGCAACAAAAGTAATATCATGAGTTACTCTGGTATCCGAACACTTACGATTTCACCAGACGCTTGGCCCTGTCTGGCCACTCCTCTTAGTCCTCGTCGGTGTCGGGGGCGTAGTCCGGCGGAGGGGTTTTCCTCTTCTTGGACCCTCCGGCCTCCCCTACTAGGGCGGCCTTCCTCTTCTTTCCTCCCCCCGCTGGAGGGGGAGAGGTCTCTTCTTCCTCCTCCTCGTCTTCACGGGAGGAGCGCGTCTCGGACTCATCAGACGTTGAGTCCGACACCACCATATGCCGGGAACTCTTTCGAGTCCCCGTGGCCTTCTTCTTCTTGGCCTTCTTCTCCGGCACCACATAAGGTGCCGGAACCAGTAGCTTCACTAGGAGAGCAGGGGCTGGGTCTTCGGGCAAGGGAGCCGGACAGTTAATCAGTCCGGACTTCGCCTGCCAATCCTGTCAAAGGTAAGGGATTTTAGATTCCGCATAGAGTCAATCTATGAAGAAAACTTAACATCCTGTAAAAGATGAAAATATTTTACCTCGCCAGCAGGGCGCTGCGAGCTGAATCCGCGGTCTTCGGAGGCGGATGTGGGAGCCTCGGCGCCTTTGGTTAGCCCCTTCCAGACATCTTCGTACGTCATGTAGAAGAGCCTGCTCAGAGTTCGGTGTTGCGCCGGGTTGAACTCCCACAAATTGAAGTCCCGTTCTTGACACGGAAGGATCCGGCGGACGAGCATGACCTAGACTACGTTGACAAGCTTGAGCTGCTTGTTCACCAGGGACTGGATGCATTTTTGCATTCCGGTCACCTCTTCTTCGTCACCCGACGACAAGCCCGTCTCCTTCCAGGACATGAGCCGCGTAGGGGGTCCGGATCGGAATTCAGGGGCTGCGATCCACTTAGGATCGCGTGGCTCGGTGATGTAAAACCACCCTGACTGCCACCCCTTCAAGGTCTCCACAAAGAAGCCCTCGAGCCATAGGATGTTGGCTATTTTTCCCGCCATGGCACCTCCGCACTCCACCTGGTTGCCGTGCACCACCTTTGGCTTGACGTTGAAGGTCTTGAGCCAGAGGCCGAAATGGGGGCGGATGCAGAGGAAAGCCTCGCACACGATGATAAACACCGAGATATTGAGGATGAAGTTCAGGGCCAGATCATGGAAATCTAGGCCATAGTAGAACATGAGCCCGCGGACAAATGGGTGGAGAGGAAAACCCAGTCCGCGGAGGAAGTGGGGAAGAAATACTACCCTCTCATGGGGCCTTGGGGTGGGGAGAAGCTGCCCCTCCTCAGGAAGCCGGTGCGCGATGTCTTTGGACAGGTATCCGGCCTTCCTTATCCTTTTGACATGGCCCTCCGTGACGGAGGAGACCATCCACTTGCCTCCCGCTCCGGACATTGTTGGAGAAGGTTGAGGTAGGAAGTGCGGGCTTGGGTGCTGGAGCTCGGGTGCGCAGAAGATGGATAGGCAAAGGAGGAAGAAGGCGTAGGTAAAAAGGTGGATCCTTATCCCCTTATATGAGCGGATGCGACTATGCGTCCCCACCAGCCTAATAAAACTCGCTTGCCTCCCAAGCGCCGTGATAAATGGCGCGGTTGGGTTACCCACGTCCGTATTGATGAGAATCCCGTAAATGGGGGACACGATCTCTGCTTTGACAAGACGTGCCAAGGAAACCGCCTCGCAGAACACGCTGAGGTGGAAAAGTGAAAAAGATTCGAATAAAGGCTTGGCCATAGTGTGATGTCACGCTGCGGAATACGTCAGCAGATTAGATTTGTGTTAATATTATTCTCTCTGTGGCAATACATGGAAGCTTATTTTGCAGAGCCAGAAACTACCCTTGGTGTTTACAAACTTTTATGAAGAATTTGGAGGAGGAACCCGCCTTGCAATGCCGAAGACAATCTACGCGCCGGACTCGTCATCATTGAAGCCTGGTTCAGGGGCTACTGGGGGAGTCCTGGATTAGGGGGTGTTCGGGTAGCCGGACTATACCTTCAGCCGGACTCCAGGACTATGAAGATACAAGATTGAAGACTTCGTCCCGTGTCCGGATGGGACTTTCCTTCGCGTGGAAGGCAAGCTTGGCGATACGGATATTCAAGATCTCCTACCATTGTAACCGACTTTGTATAACCCTAACCCTCTCCGGTGTCTATATAAACCGGAGGGTTTTAGTTCGTGGGACAACTTCATCATACAACAATCATACCATAGGCTAGCTTTTAGGGTTTAGCCTCCTTGATCTCGTGGTAGATCTACTCTTGTACTACCCATATCATCAATATTAATCAAGCAGGACGTAGGGTTTTACCTCCATCAAGAGGGCCCAAACCTGGGTAAAACATCGTGTTCCTTGCCTCCTGTTACCATCCGGCCTAGACGCACAGTTCAGGACCCCCTACCCGAGATCCGTCAGTTTTGACACCGACACCCACGCCGTACTGCTATCGGTGACGACAGTGGACTCTTCCGGAAGAGGAATTTTTCCCCTTTTAGGCGACTCGGCCTCCAAGTGTATGGAGGCCGCCCTCTTCTTTCTTCCCCTCGCCTGGGATTCGTGTTCCTCCTCCTCCTCATCCTCTTCGGAGGTAGAGCGAATGTTGGAGCCTTCAGATATTGCGTCCGAAGTGCCGCGGCGACGAAGGTTGCCCCGAGTCTTTTTGGCCTCCTTCACGGTCTTCTTCTTCGGCGCCTTGTACGGCACCGGGACCAGCATCTTCGTTAGAAGTGGGCCGGCCGGTTCTTCGGGCAACGGGGCCGGACAGTGGATCCGCCCTGCCTTCTTCGTCCATCCCTAGGGGAGTTGAGGAAAACACATTGAGCATTTTCCTTGGGTTATGTGGGTAAAACGCGTAAAAACTTACCGAGCTTGCAGGGCGAGACAGTTGAACCCATGGTCCTCGGCCGAGTCCGGCCATGGTTTTCCATACTTGAAAAGCACCTTCCAGATGTATTCGTGTGAGGAGCCAAAGAGCTTTCACAGGGTCTGGTGCTTGGCCGGATCGAATTCCCAGAGATTGCAAGTCCCGTGCTGACAAGGCAGGATCCGGCAAACTAACATCACCTGGACTACATTGACAAGTTCGATTTTCTTGTCTTAAATATCCTGAACGTGCGTCTGGAGCATAGACAGTTCATCGGACGAAGACCATTTCAGGCCCTTCTTGGGCCAGGACGTAAGCCGCAGAGGGGCTCCGGGTCGGAACTCTAGAGCAGTGGCCCATTCTGTGGCGCGTGGCTCAGTAATGTAAAACCACTACTGTTGCCACTCTTTGACGGAATCATTAAAGGTACATGTTGTCCATGTGACGTTGGGCATCTTGCTCACCATTGCGCCCCCGCACTCGGCGTGCTCACCCTCACCACCTTGGGCTTCACATTAAAGATCTTCAGCCATAAGCCGAAGTGTGGCGAGATGCGGAGAAAAGCCTCGCACACGAGGATGAATGTCGAAATGTTGAGGAAGGAATTGGGGGATAGATCATGAAAATCGACCCTGTAATAATACATGATGCCACAAACGAAGGGGTGGAGGGGAAAACCTACCCCGGGGACAAAGTGAGGGAGGAATAGAACCCTCTCTTGGGGTTCTGGAGTGGGAATGATCTGTCCCGCCGTCGGGAGACGGTGGCCGATTTTTTTTGCCAGATACCCGGCCACCCGAAGCTTTTTGATATGCTTCTCCTGGACGATAGAGGCCATCCAGTTGCCTCCTGCTCCGGATCCGGACATTTTCGGAAGGCCTTTGTGGGCGGAGAAGACGAACGCTCGGGCGCTGGAGCTCGGGCGAGGGGGAATGGATCGGGAAGAAGAAGGCGTGGGTGAAAAGGAGGAGTCCTTGTCCCTTTATAAGGGCGGAAGAATCTATGCGCCTCCCCACCTGCCTGGTAAACTCGCTTATTCCCCAAGCACCGTAATTGATGGCACGGTTGGGTTACCCACACCAGTATTGATGAGAATCCCATGATAAGGGGACACGACCTCTGCTTCGACAAGACGTGCCAAGAAAACCACCTCGCAATACGTGTAGTAGCTGGTTGAGAAAAACGGTTCGAATAATGACCGGGCCATGACGTGATGTCATGTTATGAAATATTACTCTCTATGGTGGAAATATTACTCTCTATGGTGGTATGTGCAATTTGTTTTGCAGAGCCGGACACAATCCTTGTGTTCAAAATCATCTATGGAGTATTCGTAGAAGGAACCCGCCTTGCAATGCCGAAGATAATCTACGCGCCGGACTCATCGTCATTGAAGCCTGGTTCAGGGGCTACTGAGGGAGTCCTGGATTAGGGGGTCCTCGGATAGCCGGACTATATACTTTGGCCGGACTATTGGATTATGAAGATACAAGATTGAAGACTTTGCCCTGTGTCCAGGTGGGACTCTCCTTTGCGTGGAAGGCAAGCTTGGCAGTTCAGATATGTGGATGTCCTCCCTTGTAACCGAATCTGTGTAATCCTAGCCCCCTCCGGTGTCTATATAAACTGAAGGGTTTAGTCCGTAGGACAACAACAATCATAATCATAGGCTAGCTTCTAGGGTTTAGACTCTACGATCTCATGGTAGATCAACTTTTGTAATACACATATCATCAAGATCAATCAAGCAGGACATAGGGTATTACCTCCATCGAGAGGGCCCGTACCTGGGTAAACATTGTGTCCCTCGACTCCTGTTACCATCCGCCATAGACGCACAGTTCGGGACCCCCTACCCGAGATCCGCCGGTTTTGACACCGATAATGATCACTCAAGCAAGTTGTCTGGCATCGATATGACCCTACGCTGCTGGTACGTGTCTCGTAAGTCAAGCGGCGTGTTGTAGTCATCATCACCTGTCCACTTCCCGCAGCACATATTCGCTTCTCCATCCTTGTCCGCACATAATGGTCCAATCTTCCATCCCCGCTAAGGCGCCCCCTCTTCTGAAACCCAAGCACTAACAATGGCAGAACCGAGGAGCGTCCGCCGAAAGAGTGGCTGGAATTCGCTCCCCATAGATGTAATCAAGCTCATTGTTTCGTGTGTGGACAATCTCAGTTCCATGCCGCTCGCTGTGTGCTCGTTGGGGATATACCATTTACTCAAAGCCCTCAGGCCGGAGCTTTTTAAGCCACCTCCTTGCTTGCTGATGCCGCCTGATCTTCAGAGACGGCGTGTCACGCAGCATAACAATCGTGGGGTGGCGAGCATCAACCCTATTTACTATGATCCGATCCCCGTCACCCTCAACTACATTAACGGTATGTACTTGCTCGGCATGAACACGTCTTGGATGGTGCTCATCGATGGTGGCGGCAGATGGATGCTCGTGGAGGTCTACACCCGGCGATTGACCCCCCTTCCTTCGATTAACACTGCACTAATTTGGCACTGCGGCCCAGAATACTCGGAATCTTACAGTAGCCAACATGATACCAAGTTTGATTAGCTCAAGGTTGTAATCTGCCAAGTGCCCATAAGATCTGCGAATTATAAAGACTTCAGGCTAATTGAGTTCTTCAACCATGGTCTCGCCTATCTGACAAGTCACTGCGGTAAGTGGATAAATCTGCACGTCCAATGCAGGATCATACATCCTCCATGGTTCTCTGATGCCATTGAACACAAGGGCTTCATTTACGCTGTCGACTCCTTCTATGGCTAGACGTATTGCTGGCCTACTCTAGTCATCGCTGCAAATGGTTGTTACAACAGTATGTTACTTTCCTATGATATCATGATGGCTTGCTTATATTACTGTCAACATTTACTGAAAAAATATTCATGCTCATAACATATTGGTCTTAAGATTGACTACATTAAGAGCCATTTTTTATTTGACTCCAACTTGATATGATGTTGTAGGCCGCCTGGTGTCCCTACCCTTCCTAATACCAGAACCTTTCAAACAAAAGCGGCATGGCAGTTGCAAGTGGTTACTGGCCCGATCAAACGACAATCGTTCGCATGTACCGGACGTGTGCAGGTACCTATGTAGTGTAGTGTCGGTGGCACATTCATAATAGCGTTCGGACTCATGTGCCTTCCTGAAGCAGGGGAGTTCCCTTGCTCCTGCTGCGTACGATTAGCCGGCCTTGTGGCGGCAAAAGGATTAGGACGTCCCCCCATGCTAAGGTTCCCTGCGGTCCGGCCGCATTAGGTTAGGGAGCTGGGCGATAATAGCTCCTCCGCATCCCAAGCACGCTTCCCTCCTAGGCGCGCAACACTAAGTAATCCAAGCCAACCCACATTACTAACTAATGGTGGATAATCATCTTTCTTAGAGGTACTAAATACAACTCCATGAATGAGCAAAATGAAGGTTGGTTAATGATAAAGATCTCTGGGGAAACCGCTAAAAAAGATTGAACATGTGGTTCCGAGTTTCGATAACTTCTTCTACTTTCAATTCCTCCGTCTTCCAAATTGCAGAGTTAATTCAAAAGCCTAGGTGTTATTACTGAGCTGCTGCTCTTTTTTCTCTAATTCCCTTCTTAGATCCTCCGACTACTCCTCCTTATCCTACTCACTCGAAGTTTCGCGGAATGCAATCACAGTCGCTGCAAGGTCTTTGAGCAGGATCCCATCTTCTCTGGTCCTTCAGGAATTTTTGACTGGAGGCTCGTAAGTAGCCTTGGTACACGCTCTCTGTTTCTTGGACTAGATTATCCGATTAACCAGGAGATAACCGACAACAAGGATCATGATGGTAGCTCGGTTTCGTTCATCAGGCAAAACTGTGTGTACATGACGTACCATGCATCTCTGCATGCACCATACCCTGATATGTGCCGCCACGCTCTGCAGCCCAAAGTAGGAGAGAGGGTCGCAAGTATTAGACTTTGACCTACTTGCTGGAGTTTCCCCCATCAGGAACCCATCTGGTTCAAGCCGTCAGCCAATTTCCATAGCTTAATAAATAGCAACGTCTAACTGAGCCAGTTAGTTAGATGCGTACACTTGGTGTAGTAGGATCTTTATTTAGTTTGATCCATACACTTGTTCTTTTTTGGTAGCCCTTTTGTAATGATGGCTGATGTTTGGTTTGGAAGGAGAGCTGCGTCTTTACTCTTCTGGCCTGCTTACTGCTTCTGTTGCATCCCCAACCCTGGTTGTTGTTGCTGCTATTTTCAATGTACAATCGGTAGTATATTTCATCTGTTGGTTGAATAAATATGTTGTTAGAACGACAAAAACAATGTTTTGGAAGTCGTTGCATGGTCGGATCCTTTAGTGCCCCGTACCATACGTAGCGCATACTATTTTTCGTAGGAACACATTTTCCACTTGTTGATAACATGCAGCCCACTGATGAAGGCCCAATAGAGGAGCCCATAATTAACTGGAAGAGAGGCTATCACATGAATCCGGCCTAGGTACATGCTCATGGTCCCCTAAACATAAATAAGTAAATAAATAAATAAATAAAGTTAAATGCTCATGCATCGGTTCTTTAAATTCACGATTTAACAGGAGGATATTATTTCCTATGATAGTGTCGTTACATTCAGTCGATAGAATTCTGAGGCAAAGATAGCGACCAGTCTTCTTTCTCCCACCATTTTCTTCCAACAACCAGCGGACCCATGGAAATCGTAGTCAACGTCGTAAATAGTTCCAGTCCATTTTTATTTTTCAATAAGAATGTCGAACCCAGCCCAACACATTGCTGACAACACTATATCCTCCGCCTTGGTGCGTTCTCCGCGGTGCCGCCGTCTGGCCCTGCCAACATAGTGAATTGGGAAAGGACTGTAGATGTGAGTATGACAGTACGGACCCACCAGGTCCACTCCCGACCACAAGCAAAGCGCCTCTTTTACTACTCAGATGCACCCCTCGTTTTTTTACTCTAATCCACCCTGCTGATATCTGGGACCCACATCATTTTCAACGTATAGTCAATTAACGACAGAATTGCACAATTTTTTTGAGGATTTGACCGGAGGAGCAGGCAATAAACTGGGTCATGCGGTCTTTGTGGCCCCGTATAACCACATGACCAGCCCAGCAGTTTTTTCTTTGGGAAAATAGGTAGGCCACTATTTCTTTTTGAAGAATACCCAAGCTAGGCCAAGCTAGGCCTGGCCAAAGAGTTTGGTCAGTATGTGTTAAAAGTAAATGGGAAAATTAGTTTCTTTTTTTGTTTTTGTTCTTCAATGATATTTTATATTTCATTGGATTTGAACATGCAATAGTACTAATTTATTTTTAAATTTGTTTTAGTATGGCTAATAATTTTTGGATTAAGAATATTTTGTTCCCCAACAAAAAAATGTGAATTTTCAAAATTTTGCACATTTTTAGTTCAATTTTTTAACCCTGGTACTCACCAGAAACTGGGCAGCAATTCTAAAAATGGAAAATGGGCTGCAATAAATTCCATATGAATTAGAATATGAGTAAAAATTATAAAAATAATATCAAATGGGCTATACACGCCACAAATTTCGAGGCTGACTTGTTTACGCAAGGCTTTGTTAGTCAACACACGATTCTAGCAGCAGTGACTGTTGGATGTCCATCCAATGACCGACGTGCTTCTTCAATCTCTGATCTTCCTGCTCCAGCCGCCTAAACCAGAGCCGACGGGACTGCCTGCTCCCTCCTCTTGTGGCCTGCTATCATGCCGCGCAGGCTTCACCGGACCACCCTACTCCCTCCGATGGCCTAGCTGCACGCAATCAACTGCCTCCTTATTACCAAAAAATGATTCCTCCCACTGACATCTGGGGCGCACCGGTTCGGAGGCTGACTTGTGGGCCTACTAAGTTGACCCGTACGCAGGGCTTTGTCAACTTAGTCAACAAACGATTCTAGCAGCAGTGACCGTTGGATTTGAATCGAACGGTCCTGTTGTTTCTTCAATCGCTGCTCTTCTTGCACCAGCCGACCAAACCAGCGCCAGCGAGACCACCTGCTCCTGCCTCCAGTGGCCGGCTGTGCTGCCGTTGAGGCCTCACCGCCCCCTACTACTCCCACCGCTGGCCAGGCCCTGCAGCAATGGCAGGCTCACACCGTAGCCGAACTAGTGAACCCTCGTACTCCTCTCCACGTGGGCATCCACTGCCGTGTCTTCCTCGGCTCCGCGTCGTCCCCTTCCTAGGCCTCTCCGTTGTCCACCGCCCTGGTGCTCTCGACGCGCCGTGGTCAATGTGGTCAATGAACGTCATCATCGGACGTGGACTTTACATGGAGAGGCTGACAGCTGGGTCCATGGCCGCACATAAGGAAATGCCTGCTTATTACGCGCAAAATAATGATTCCTCCACCTGACATCTGGGACCCACCAGGAGGGCCTCTGTATTTCGTGAAAAAATGTTCCCCCCGCTGACAGGCCGGACCCACCATCTATATCTTCGCATGCAAGGAAGTGCCTCCTTATTACGCACCAAAAAAAGAATACTCCCCTTACTAGCTGGGACCCAGCATAGTGGGAGGCTGACATGTGGGCCTACTAAGTTGACGGGGACGGAGGGCTTTGTCAACTTAGTCAATATGAACGATTCTAGCTCCAGTGACCATACGACGTCCATCCGACGGTGTGTAGAAGAAACTGTGTGTCAAAGGCTGTCCATCACACAGTTTTTATGTGGTAAACATTTGCGCAAGGTGGACAAACGCAAACAGTTTTCAAGAGGATGTTGTGTGTGCAGTGGAGATTGATCGCACACGTGGTGGATCCTAGAAACGTTTCTGATCTCCACGTCTATCGCAGACGTTTCGCTTTCGCAAACCGTGTGCAGTGTAATCCATAATTAATCCCTAATTTAAAAATCACATGTTTTGGATTTGAATGTAGGCAATCACTTATTTCATATCCAACCATGTTTATTGCAAATATAGGTTCAACCACCAATGCACAGGTACAGACACTAAAGAACTACAGAAGCTCCAAGTAAAGAATGATGAACCATACTTGTATAAAGACTGTAAAGAGAGAGGTGAAAGACATTATGGTTGCTGGAGAAGGTGAAGCGGAATGCCCATATTGTGCCCTCCTCCATGTGTAATGCGCACACGACTCTAGGCCAACCCCTTGTGATTGCTGCCCGTCCATCCTTCACTGTCTTCATTACGACTTCTCGATGCTCATTGTAGTCTTGATGAAATACTTCAACCTTCATTGCGTGTCCACCAATCTTGTACTTTGCGAGGTAATCTTGAGTGAACTGCTCCAGGAACCACTGCGAACGAAAAAGATTTAGACATTGTTGTCTAACAACTCATTATGGGCAGTAAAAAGAGAAGGCTGTAGAGTTTCTAGTGACCAGCCTACAGCTCACTGGTACGTCTCCATCGTATCTACTTTTCCAAACACTTTTTCCCTTGTTTTGGACTCTAACTTGCATGATTTGAATGGAACTAACCCGTACTGACGTTGTTTTCAGCAGAATTGCCATAGTGTTATTTTTGTGCAGAAATAAAAGTTCTCGGTATGACCTGAAAATCAACGGAGAATTATTTTGGAATATATAAAAAATAATGGAAGAAAGATCCACATCAGGGGGCCCACACCCTATCCACGAGGGTGGGGCGCGCCCCTTGCCTCGTGGGCCCCCTGATGCTCCACCGACCTCAACATTGACTCCATATATTCACTTTCGGGGAGAAAAAAATCAGGGAGAAGGATTCATCGCGTTTTACAATATAGAGCCGCCGCCAAGCCCTAAACTCTCTCGGGAGGGCTGATCTGGAGTGCGTTCGGGGCTCTGGAGAGGGGAATCCATCTCCATCGTCATCATCAACCTTCGTCCATCACCAATTTCATGATGCTCACCGCCGTGCGTGAGTAATTCCATCGTAGGCTTGCTGGACGACGATAGGTTGGATGAGATTTATCATGTAATCGAGTTAGTTTTGTTAGGGTTTGATCCCTAGTATCCACTATCTTCTCAGATTGATGTTGCTATGACTTTGCTATGCTAAATGTTTGTAACTAGGGCCCGAGTGCCATGATTTCAGATCCGAACCTATTATGTTTTCATCAATATATGAGAGTTGTTGATCCTATCTTGCAAATCTATAGTGACCTATTATGTGTTACGATCCGTTAACCCCGAAGTGACAATAATCGGGATACTTACCGGTGATGACCATAGTTTGAGGAGTTCATGTCTTCACCATGTGTTAATGCTTTGGTCCGGTACTCTATTAGAAGGAGGCCTTAATATCTCTTAGTTTCCAATAGGACCCCGCTGCCACGGGAGGGTAGGACAAAATATGTCATGCAAGTTCTTTTCCATAAGCACGTATGACTATATTCAGAATACATGCCTACATTACATTGATGAACTGGAGCTTGTTCCGTGTCACCCTATGTTATGACCGTTACATGATCGATCGCATCCGGCATAATTCTCCATCACCGATCCAATGCTTATGAGCTTTTCCATATATTGTTCTTCTCTTATTTACTTTTCCGTTGCTACTATTACAATCACTGTAAAACCCAAAATATTATTTTTGCTACCATTACCTTTTGCTATCAGTACCACTACTATCATATTACTTTGCTACTAAATACCTTGCTGCAGATATTAAGTTTCCAGGTGTGGTTGAATTGACAACTCAGCTTATAATACTTGAGAATATTCTTTGGCTCCCCTTGTGTCGAATCAATAAATTTGGGTTGAATACTCTACCCTCGAAAATTGTTGCAATCCCCTATACTTTTGGGTTATCAAGAACATTTTCTAGCGCCGTTGCCGGGGAGCATAGCTCTATTCTTTGAGTCACTTGGGATTTATATTTGTTTATCACTATGAAGAACTTGAAAGATCCAAGAACCAAGATTTATCCCTCAACTACGAGGGGAGGTAAGGAACTGCCATCTAGCTCTGCACTTGATTCACCTTCTATTTTGAGTAACCTTGCGACACCTAAACCTGCTTCTGCTATTAATTCAGATATGTCGCATGTTATTGATGATGCCACTTCTGCTATGCATGATACTTATGATGAAACTACTTCTATGCTTGATACTATTGTGCCACTTTGTGAATGATGACCCACAAGTATAGGGGATCTATCGTAGTCCTTTCGATAAGTAAGAGTGTCGAACCCAACGAGGAGCAGAAGGAAATGATAAGCGGTTTTCAGCAAGGTATTCTCTGCAAGCACTGAAATTATAGGTAACAGATAGTTTTGTGATAAGATAATTGGTAACGAGCAACAAGTAACAAAAGTAAATAAAGTGCAGCAAGGTGGCCCAATCCTTATTGTAGCAAAGGACAAGCTTGGACAAACTCTTATATGATGTAAAGCTCTCCCGAGGACACATGGGAATATCGTCAAGCTAGGTTTCATCACGTTCATATGATTCGCGTTCGGTACTTTGATAATTTGGTATGTGGGTGGACCAGTGCTTGGGTACTGTCCTTACTTGGACAAGCATCCCACTTATGATTAACCTCTATTGCAACCATCCGCAACTACAACAAAAGTATTAAGGTAAACCTAACCATAGCATGAAACATATGGATCCAAATCGGCCCCTTACGAAGCAACGCATAAACTAGGGTTTAAGCTTCTGTCACTCTAGCAACCCATCATCTACTTATTACTTCCCAATGCCTTCCTCTAGGCCCAAATAATGGTGAAGTGTCATGTAGTTGATGTTCACATAACACCACTAGAGGAAAGACAACATACATCTCATCAAAATATCGAACTAATACCAAATTCACATGACTACTAATAGCAAGACTTCTCCCATGTCCTCAAGAACAAACGTAACTACTCACAAAGCATATTCATGTTCATAAACAGAGGGGTATTAATATGCATAAAGGATTTGAACATATGATCTTCCACCAAATAAACCAACTAGCATCAACTACAAGGAGTAATTAACACTACTAGCAACCCACAGGTTCCAATCCCGGACTTGGAGACAAGAATTGGATACAAGAGATGAACTAGGGTTTTGAGAGGAGATGGTGCTAGTGAAGATGTTGATGGAGATTGTCCTCTCCTGATGAGAGGAGCGTTGGTGATGACGATGGCGATGATTTCCCCCTCCCGGAGGGAAGTTTCCCCAGCAGAACAGCTCCGCCAGAGCCCTAGATTGGTTCCGCCAAGGTTCCACCTCGTGGCGGCGGAGTCTCATCCGGAAAGATGGCTTATGATTTTTCCCTCATCGAAAGACTCCATATAGCAGAAGATGGTCATCGGAGGGCCACCAGGGGGCCCACGAGGTAGGGGGGCGCCCTCAGGGGGGTAGGGCACGCCCCCACCCTCGTGGGCAGGGTGTGGCCCCCCTGGTGAACTTCTTGTGCTCAGTATTTTTTATATATTCTGAAAATGACTTCCGTGAAGTTTCAAGACTTTTGGAGCTGTGCGGAATAGGTCTCTAATATTTGCTCCTTTTCCAGCCCAGAATCCCAGCTGCCGACATTCTCCCTCTTTATGTAAACCTTGTAAAATAAGATAGAATAGGCATAAGTATTGTGACATAATGTGTAATAACAGCCCATAATGCAATAAATATCGATACAAAAGCATGATGCAAAATGGACGTATCAACTCGCCCAAGCTTAGACCTCACTTGTCCTCAAGCGAAAGCCGAAATGAAAAAATATGTCCACATGTTTAGAGATAGAGGTGTCGATAAAAATAAAATACGGACATGAGGGCAACATGATCATTCTTAGAACATCAACTTATATAATGTTTGTCATATGATTTCTTATGCTAGAGTAATAGTTCAATCACAATTTCAAGTATGAATCATAAACTTCATTGAAAACTAACAAACTATAATCTTAGTCATTGGAGCAATTGCAGTTTATCATAACATAGGAAAGAGTCAATATAAGAGCTTTTCAGCAAGTCCACATACTCAACTATCACATAGTCTTTCACAATTGCTAACACTCACGCAATACTTGTGGGTATGGAGTTTTAATCGGACACAGAGAAAGAGAGGGGCTTATAGTTTTGCCTCCCGACGTTTTACCTCAAGGGTAATGTCAACAATAATAGTTCATGAAAACTCACATCCAATTATCCATATATACCAGGATCTTTCCAACATGTTGTGCTTGCCAAAAGATAAAATGTAAAAAGGAAGGGTGAAGATCACCATGACTCTTATGTAAGGTAGGAGATAAAAGTAAAAGATAGGCCCTTCGCAGAGGGAAGCAGAGGTTGTCATGCGTTTTTATGGTTGGATGCACAAAATCTTAATGTGAAATAACATCACTTTATATTGCCACTTGTGATATGGACCTTTATTATGCAATTTGTCGCTTTTATTTCTTCCATATCACACGATCATATAAAGCTTATTTTCTCCCACACTAATAAGTCATACATATTAAGAGAGCAATTTTTTATTGCTTGCACCGATGACAACTTACTTGAAGGATCTTACTCAATACATAGGTAGATATGTGGACTCTCATGGGAAAACTAGGTTTAGGGATATTTGGAAGCACAAGTAGTATCTCTACTTGGTGCAAAGGATTTTGGCTAGCATGAGGGGGAAAGGCAAGCTCAATCATGTTGGATGATCCATGAAAATATAATTTATCTCAGATGTAAGAAAACATAACCCATTACGTTGTCTTCCTTGTCCAATGTCAACTCTTTAGCATGTCATATTTTAATGAGTGCTGACAATCATAAAAGATGACCAAGATAGTATATTTATATGTGAAGACCTCTCTTTCTTTATTACTTCCTAGTAATTGCAACGATGACCAAAACTATGTTTGTCAACTCTCAACAACTTTTATTCATTATACTTTTTTATATGTGAGCTCATTACTCTCCAGAAGATCCATATGATCTCTTTGTTTCCTTTTTATTCTTTCTCTTTTCTTTTATTCACTCAAGATCATGACAAAATAATCAAGCCCTTGACTCAACACTAATCTTTATTATATAGCTCATGGACTCGATTACATAGAAGGATCATAAAGCAAAACTCACAACTAGATCATACTAAAAAGCTTTTATTCTACTAGATCAAGATATTACCAAAAGGATCGAACTAAGGAAAACAGTGAAGATAGAAGTGATGGTGATACGATACCGGGGCACTCCCCCAAGCTTGGAAGTTGCAAAGGGGAGTGCCCATACCCATGTGATTACGTCTCCTTTGTTGGTGAAGAAGATGGTGGTGATGATGGGTAGTCGCACATCGAGCGTAGGAGGTCTTCCAACTTGCGGATAATGCCCTTGAGTGCGATGATATGCTCCTTCTACAAAATATTTTCACGTGTGAGATACTTATTTTGTATATGAGCTAGCTCAATCATCTTGAAAGCTTCGATCTCAGTTGGGGTAAGAAGATTGTGGTCAAGTTGAAGGATGTCTTCTGTTACCGGAACTTGGTCCTCCGTGGCCTTCTTGATCCCTTCATCCTTGTTGATCTCCATGGGTTCTTCTCTCTTCAGCTCTATCTTCATTAGCCAAGCGTCGTTGCCCTCATTGTTGGAGGAGGAGGGAGACGACATGATGCTTAGCTTTGACAAACCTGGCAGCAAACAGCTCGAAACAAGAACAAGAGATTCTTGCGTGATACGGTGGTCAAAACCTTCGGGAGACTATATAATGAATTTTTACCGACCAAAATACGTGTTGTGTAAGAAAACGAAGTCCGGAGAGCACATGAGGTCCCCACGAGGTAGGTGGCACGCCCTGGGGGGTAGGACACGCCCTCCACCCTCGTGGAGCCCTCGTGTCCTTCCCGAACTGCTTCTTATTTTTCTATTTTTCTAAATATTCCAAAACGGAGAAAAATTGCCATTAGAACTGTTTTGGAGTCGGTTTACTTACCGTACCACATACCTATTCCTTTTCGGAGTCTGAAACATTCCGTAAAGTGTCCCTTATGTATTCCTCTGGGGTTACGGTTTCAATAACATTGGTTTCAAGATTTATAGGATTACCTTAGATATAATGTTTAATTCTTTGATCGTTCACCACCTTCGGATTTGTGTCTTCGAAGTTGTTGATTTTTATGGCACCGGAATGATAGACCTCCTCGATAACGTAAGGACCTTCCCATTTAGAAAGAAGTTTTCCTGCAAAAAATATTAAACGAGAGTTGTATAAAAATACATAATCACCTACATTAAACTCACACTTTTGTATTCTTTTGTCATGCCATCTTTTAACTTTTCTTTATATAATTTGGCATTCTCATAGGCTTGGGTTCACCATTCATCAAGTGAGCTAATGTCAAATAACCTCTTCTCACTGGCAATTTTGAAATCATAATTAAGCTCTTTAATATCCCAATAAGCCTTATGTTCTAGTTCGAGAGGTAAGTGACATGCTTTTCCATAAACCATTTTATACGGAGACATACCCATAAGATTTTTATATGCAGTTCTATAGGCCCATAATGCATCATCAAGTTTCTTGGACCATTTCTTTCTAGATCTATTAACAGTCTTTTGCAAAATTAATTTGAGTTCTCTATTACTCAGTTCTACTTGACCACTAGACTGTGGGTGATAAGGAGATGTAATTCTATGATTAACATCATATTTAGCGAGCATTTTACGAAAGCACCATGAATAAAATGTGAACCACCATCAGTCATTAAATATCTAGGGACTCCAAACCTTGGAAAAATAACTTCTTTAAGCATCTTAACAGAGGTGTTATGATCAGCACTACTAGTTGGAATAGCTTCTACCCACTTAGTAACATAATCAACAACAACTAAAATATGTGTATATCCATTAGAGGCAGGAAAAGGTCCCATACAATCAAAGCCCCGAACATCAAATGGTTCAATAACAAGTGAATAATTCATAGGCATTTCTTGACGTCTGCTAATATTACCGATTCTTTGACATCCATCACAAGATACAACAAACTTACCGGCATCCTTGAAGAGAGTAGGCCAATAAAAACCAGATTGCAATACCTTATGTGCAGTTCTATCTCCAACGTGGTGTCCTCCATAAGCTTCGGAGTGACACTTGCGTAGGATCTGTTCCTGTTCATGCTCAGGTACACAACGTCTAATAACACCATCTACTCCTTCTTTATAAAGATGTGGGTCATCCCAAAATTAATGTCTCAAATCATAGAAGAACTTTTTCTTTTGCTGGTATGTGAAACTAGGTGGTATAAATTTAGCAACAATGTAATTATCATAATCAGCATACCATGGAGCTGTGTGAGAAGCATTTATGACATTTAATTGTTGATCAGCAAAGCTATCATCAATAGGTAGTGTGTCATCAAGAACATTCTCTAGCCTAGACAAGTTGTCTGCAACGGGGTTCTCAGCTCCCTTTCTATAAATAATATGCAAATAAAATTCTTGTAGCAAGAGAACCCATCTAATAAGTCTAGGTTTAGCATCTTTATTTTCCATAAGGTATTTAATAGCAACATGATTCGTGTAAATAGTCACTTTAGAATCAACAATATAAGGTCTGAACTTATCACAAGGAAACACAACTGCTAAGAATTCTTTTTCAGTAGTAGCATAATTTCTCTGAGAATTGTCTAGAGTTTTACTAGCATATTGAATAACATTTAAATTCTTATCAAATATTTTCCCTAGAACATCACCTAAAGCATAATCACTAGCGTCACACATAATTTCAAAAGGTAAATTCCAATCAGGTGGCTGAACAATAGGTGCAGAGATCAACACTTTCTCAAGTATTTCAAATGCTTCTACGCAATCATCATCAAAAACAAATGGTATATCTTTTTGTAATAAATTAGTCAGAGGCCGAGAAATTTTTGAGAAGTTCTTAATGAACCTCCTATAAAAACCGGCATGGCCAAGGAAACTCTTATACCTTTGATGTCCTTGGGACATGGCATCTTTTCAATAGCATCAACCTTGGCTTTATCAACTTCAATACCTCTTTCATAAACTTTATGCCCCAAGACAATACCTTCATTAACCATAAAGTGGTACTTTTCCCAATTCAAGACAAGATTAGTTTCTTCACATCTCTGCAAAACTCGATCAAGGTTGCTTAAGAAATCATCAAAAGAGGATCCATAGACGGAAAAATCGTCCATGGAAACCTCACAAATCTTTTCACAAAAGTCAGAGAATATAGCCATCATGCATCTTTGAAAGGTAGCAGGTGCATTACATAAACCAAAAGGCATACATCTATAAGCAAAAGTACCAAAAGGGCAAGTAAAAGTAGTCTTTGATTGATCATAGGCTGACACAGGTATTTGAGAGAAACCAGAATAACCATCTAGAAAGCAAAAATGTGTATGTTTGGATAATCTTTCTAGCATTTGATCGATAAAAGTTAAGGGGTAATCATCTTTTTTAGTAGCTTCATTTAATTTGCAGAAATCAATTACCATCCTATAACCTGTAATAATTCTTTGCGGGATCGACTCATCTTTATCATTAGGAACGATAGTAATACCTCCGTTCTTACGGACACAATGGATAGGACTTACCCACTGACTATCAGCAACGGGATAAATTACACCTGCCTCAAGAAGCTTTAGTATTTCCTTTCTTACCACTTCCTTCATCTTAGGATTCAACCGTCGTTCATGATCACGAACTGGTTTGGCATCTTCCTCCAAATTTATTTTGTGTTGACACTGAGTGGGACTAATGCCATTAAGATCATCAAGAGTATATCCAATAGCAGCATGGTGCTTCTTCAGAGTTTTCAATAATCTTTCTTCTTCATGCTCTGAAAGGTTAGCACTAATAATAACATGATATATCTTTTTCTCATCAAGATAAGCATATTTAAGATTATCAGGTAACGGTTTAAGCTCAAACACGGGATCACCCTTGGGTGGAGGAGGATCCCCTAGGATTTCAACAGGCAAATTGTGTTTTAGGATAGGTTCCTGTTTAAAGAATACTTCGTCTATTTGCCTTCTTTCATTCATAAACATATCATTTTCATGGTCTAGCAAATATTGTTCTAAAGGATCACTAGGAGGTACGGCAATAGAAGCAAGACCAATAATTTCATCTTTACTAGGAAATTCCTCTTCACGGTGTTGTCTATGAAATTTAGAGAAGTTGAACTCGTGAGACATATCACCTAAACCAATAGTAACAACATCCTTTTTGCAGTCTATCTTAGCATTAAGAGTGTTCAAGAAGGGTCTACCAAAAATAATGGGACTAAAGCTATCTTGTGGGGAGCCAAGAACAAGGAAATCAACAGGATATTTAGTTTTCCCACACAAGACTTCAACATCTCTAACAATTCCCATTGGTGAAATAGTGTCTCTATTGGCAAGTTTAATTGCGACATCAATATCTTCTAACTCAGCAGGTGCAATGTCATGCATAATTTCTTTGTATAAGTCAAAAGGTATTGCACTAGCACTAACACCCATATCACATAAGCCATGATAACAATGATCTCCTATTTTAACAGAAATAACAGGCGTGCCTACCACAGGTCTATGTTTATCTTTAGCACAAGGTTTAGAAATTCTAGCAGTTTCATCATGGAAATGAATAACATGCCCATCAATATTATCAGACAAGAGATCTTTAACAATAGCAATATTAGGTTCAACTTAAATTTGCTCAGGAGGTGTATAGGTTCTAATATTGCTTTTACGAACCACAGTTGAAGCTTTAGCATGATCCTTTATCCGAACAGGGAAAGGTGGTTTCTCAACATAAGAAGTAGGAACAATAGGATCATTATAAGTGATAGTCTTTTCTTCAACTTTAATAGGTGTAGCTACTTTTAATTCTATAGGAGGATGATATTTAAACCACTTCGCCCTAGGGAGATCAACATGACTAGCAAAAGATTCACAGAAAGAAGCTACTATCTCAGAGTCAAGTGCATATTTAGTGTCCTCCTTACCTTCGTCGAGGTCCCAATCTTTAGAGTTGCGTTTAATTCTTTCCAATAAATCCCATTTGAATTCAATAGTCCTCATCATAAAAGAGCCAGCACAAGAAGTATCGAGCATGGTGCGATTGTTATCAGAAAGTCGAGCATATAAATTTTGAATAATCATTTCTCTTGAGAGCTCATGATTGGGGCATGGATATACCATTGATTTAAGCCTCCCCCAAGTTTGAGCGATGCTTTCTCCTTCGTGATGCCAGAAATTATATATATAATTGTGATCACGATGAACAAGATGCATAGGATAAAACTTCTGACGAAATTCCAATTTCAATCGTTTGTAGTTCCATGACCCCGTATCATCACATAGCCTATACCATGTCAATGCATCTTCCTTCAAAGATAAAGGGAAGACCTTCTTCTTAATAACATCTCTGGGAACACCTGCAAGCTTAAATAATCCGCAAACTTCATCCACATATATTAGGTGCTCATCGGGATGCTTTGTTCCATCTCCTGCAAAAGGATTAGCTAGCAATTTTTCTATCATACCCTAAGGAATTTCAAAGTAGACATTTCATTTTTCGTAGGTTCAGTAGGTTGAGGAGCAACTCTTTGCTCTACTGGTCGGGGTGAAGATACCCCAAACAAGCCCCTCAGAGGATTACTTTCCATAGTAACAAGTGACAGTAAATTTCAGCACACTATATAAATTTTTTCTTACCAAATTCCACCTACCAAAGGCGCTTCACTCCTCGGCAACGGCGCCAGAAACATTTATAGGTAGTCCTTTCGATAAGTAAGAGTGTCGAACCCAACGAGGAGCAGAAGGAAATAATAAGTGGTTTTCAGCAAGGTATTCTCTGCAAGCACTGAAATTATAGGTAACATATAGTTTTGTGATAAGATAATTGGTAACGAGCAACAAGTAACAAAAGTAAATAAAGTGCAGCAAGGTGGCCCAATCCTTTTTGTAGCAAAGGACAAGCCTGGACAAACTCTTATATGATGTAAAGCGCTCTCGACGATACATGGGAATATCGTCAAGCTAGGTTTCATCACGTTCATATGATTCGCATTCGGGACTTTGATAATTTGGTATGTGGGTGGACCGGTGCTTGGGTACTGTCCTTACTTGGACAAGCATCCCACTTATGATTAACCTCTATTGCAAGCATCCGCAACTACAACAAAAGTATTAAGGTAAACCTAACCATAGCATGAAACATATGGATCCAAATCAGCCCCTTACGAAGCAACGCATAAACTAGGGTTTAAGCTTCTGTCACTCTAGCAACCCATCATCTACTTATTACTTCCCAATGCCTTCCTCTAGGCCCAAATAATGGTGAAGTGTCATTGAGGGAGTCCTGGATTAGGGGGTCTCCGGACAGCCGGACTATATCCTGTGGACGGACTGTTGGACTATGAAGATACAAGATTGAAGACTTCGTCTCGTGTCCGGATGGGACTCTACTTGGCATGGAAGACAAGCTAGGCAATACGGATATGGATATCTCCTCCTTTGTAATCGACCTTGTGTAACCCTAACCCTCTCTGGTGTCTATATAAACCGGAGGGTTTTAGTCCATAGGACACAACAATGACAACATACAATCATACCATAGGCTAGCTTCTAGGGTTTAGCCTCTCTGATCTCGTGGTAGATCTACTCTTGTACTACCCATATCATCAATATTAATCAAGCAGGACGTAGAGTTTTACCTCCATCAAGAGGGCCCGGACCTGGGTAAAACATTGTGTCCCCTGCCTCCTGTTACCATCCGGCCTAGACGCGCAGTTCGGGACCCCCTACCCGAGATCCGCCGTTTTTGACACCGACATTGGTGCTTTCAATGAGAGTTCCTATGTGTTGTCACCTTTAGGCCCGATGGCTCCTCCGATCATCAACAACGAGGCGGTCCAGGGTGAGACCTTTCTCCCCGGACAGATCTTCGTGTTCGGCGGCTTTGCACTGCGGGATAATTCGCTTGGCCATCTGGAGCAGATTGAAAGCTACGCCCCTGGCCATCAGGTCAGATTTGGAAGTTTGAACTACACAGCCGACATCCACGGAGACTTGATCTTCGACGGATTCGAGCCACAGTCGGGCGTGCCACACTGTCACGATGGGTATGACCTAGCTCTACCGCCGAACAGTACCCTAGAGGCCGCGCCCGCATCAGCTCTGACCCTTAGCTCCGAGCCAACTGCGCCAATCAAGGCAAAGTGTCTAGACACCGCCTCGGGGGCTGCAATCTCAACGGCGATCGAGCCGAACACCAGCCTAATCCTCTACGAAGCCCGTGACTCCAAGGTGTCGGACTCTTTTCTGGACTCCGAACCTTCCGCGCCCCTGCCAATCGAATCCGATTGGGCGCCGATCAAGGAATTCACCGCCGCGGATATCTTTCAGCATTCGCCCTTCGGCGACATACTGAATTCACTAAGGTCTCTCTCTTTGTCAGGGGAGCCCTGGCCGGACTATGGCCAACAGGATTCGGATGCGGACGACGAAGAAATTTGATGCCCACCCACCACCCACTTCATAGCCACTGTCGATGATTTAACCGACATGCTCGAATTCGACTCCGAAGACATCGACGGTATGGACGACGATGTAGGAGACGAACATGAACCAGCGCCTATAGGGCACTGGAAAGCCACCTCGTCATATGACATATACATGGTGGATACACCCAAAGAAGGCAATGGCGACGAGATAGTGGAGGATGACCCCTCCAAGAAGCAACCCAAGCGCCGACGTCAGCGGCACCGCTCTAAGTCCTGGCAAAGCAAAAGTGGTAAGACCGGCACAGGAGATAATAACACTCCGGATAGCGCCGAAGACAACAACAATCCCCTCCAGCAAGATTTAGAGCAGGAGGATGGAGGAGCCAGCCCTCCTGAGAGAGTGGCAGACAGAGAGGAGGAGGATGACAATTACATGCCCCCCTCCGAAGACGAGGCAAGCCTCGGCGATGATGAATTCGTCATATCAGAGGATCCCGTCGAACAAGAGCGCTTCAAGCGCCGGCTTATGGCCACGACAAATGGCCTTAAGAAAAAGCAGCAGCAGCTTCAAGCTGATCAGGATCTGCTAGCTGACAGATGGACTGAAATCCTCGCGGCCGAGGAATATAAACTCGAGCGCCCCTCCAAGAATTACCCAAAGTGCAGGTTACTACCCCGACTAAAAAGGCATGGGGAGATACGCCAGACCTGCGAGACATATTGGAGGACAAAGCAAAGCATGCAAGATCGATCTATGGAGCACGAGGGCGCACCACTCTGCGAGATGATAAACGTCACGCCGGATACAGTAAAAGCAAATCCGGCCGGGCCGAACATAGCGGGAAAGACCCATTCGAGCTGCGTCGCGATATAGCCCAATACAGAGGCACCGCACACCCCTTATGCTTCACAGACGAAGTAATGGATCATCAAATCCCAGAAAGTTTCAAACCTGTAAATATTGAATCATACGACGGCACTACAGATCCTGCGGTATGGGATCGAGGATTTCCTCCTTCACATCCACATAGCCCGTGGCGATGATCTACACGCCATCAAATACCTCCCACTCAAGCTTAAAGGACCAGCTCGGCATTGGCTTAACAGCCTGCCAGTAGAATCAATTGGTTGTTGGGAGGACGTGGAAGCCGCATTCCTCGACAATTTCCATGGCACTTACGTGCGACCACCAGACGTCGATGACCTGAGCCACATAATTCAGCAGCCAGAGGAATCTGCCAGACAATTCTGGACACGGTTCCTAACCAAGAAAAATCAAATCGTCGACTTTCCGCACGCAGAGGCCCTAGCAGCCTTCAAGCATAACATCCGTGACGAGTGGCTTGCCCGACACCTTGGACAGGAAAAGCCGAAATCTATGGCAGCCCTCACGACACTCATGACCCGCTTTTGTGCGGGAGAAGACAGCTGGCTGGCTCACAGTAATAACATATCAAAAAACCATGGTACTTCGGATACCAAGGACGGCAACAGCAGGTCATGCCGCAACAAACATAAGCGCCACACTAGCAGCGATAATACCGGGGATACGACAGTCAATGCCGGATTCAAAGGCTCTAAACCCGGTCAGCGGAAAAAGCCATTCAAACAAAGTACACCGGGTCCGTCCAGCTTGGACCGTATACTCGATCGCTCATGTCAAATACACGACACCCCAGAAAAGCCAGGCAATCACACCAACAGGGGTTGTTGGGTGTTCAAGCAGGCCGGCAAGTTAATTTCCGAAAATAAGGACAAGGGGCCACATAGCGATGACGAGGAGGAGCCCCGGCAGCCACACACCGGAGGACAGAAGAGGTTTCCCCCACAAGTGCGGAAGGTGAACATGATATACGCAACCCACATCCCCAAGAGGGAGCGGAAGTGTGCGCTCAGGGACGTATATGCGTTGGAGCCAGTCGCCTCAAAGTTCAACCCGTGGTCCTCCTATCCGATCACTTTTGATCGCAGGGACCATCCCACTAGTATCCGTCATGGCGGATTCGCCGCATTGGTTCTAGACCCAATCATTGACGGATTTCACCTCACTCAAGTCCTTATGGATGGCGGCAGCAGCCTGAACCTGCTTTATCAGGACACAGTGCGCAAATTGGGTATAGACCCCTCAAGGATCAAACCCACAAAAACGACCTTGAAGGGTGTCATTCCAGGCGGAGAGGCCCATTGCACAGGCTCAATTACACTAGAAGTGGTCTTCGGATCCCCGGATAACTTCCGAAGCGAAGATTTAATCTTCGATATAGTCCCATTCCGCAGTGGTTATCATGCACTGCTCGGGCGAACCGCATTTGCGAGATTCAATGCGGTACCGCATTATGCATACCTCAAGCTCAAGATGCCAGGACCTCGCGGGGTTATTACCGTCAACGGAAACACAGAGCGCTCTCTCCGAACAGAGGAGCACATAGCGGCCCTCGCAGCAGAAGCGCAAAACAGCCTCTCAAGGCAATCTACCAGTTCGGCGTTTCAAAACCCGGACACCTTCAAGCACGCTCGGAGCAATCGGCAAATAGACCGCCTGGCGTGATCTGAGCTCGCGTAGCAATGCGGCCCCCACCCCAGTCCCAGCCAAATGGCGAAGCTCGTGCCGCGCGTACATAATTACATATTAAAAATACCATGGGCACAGGTGGGGAGGGGGGCACACTGCGGCATGCCCTAAGACACGGCTTAAACCACACTAGGGGCTTCCCGTTCGGTTATTTTTTCTCTTTTTTAGGACCTTAATCTCTGGAAACCCTGTCCGGCAGCACCATTGCCGAACACCACGGAATTCCTAGCTGGATTATAGTAATGAGGGAAATATTTGATTTAATATCATTCCTCAGCTTGCCCTTGGAAGGGACATAGTCCTACTCTTTGCTTATCGCACTATCTGTATCACTCTGCTTTAACGCAATTTTTTGAATAAACAATGCATGACATTACGACTATTATTGCATTCTTTTTTTATATATATATATATATATATATGTGTGTGTTCATTAATGACGCCTTGCAACCGTACACTTTGGTACGGCCAATACACCAGGGGCTTACATACCCCACAATACGGTGTGAAAAGTCCAAACACTTTCACAAGTGCGGCACCCCGAACTTATAGCATTATATGCATCAGCTCCGAATCATGTCTTTGGTCAAATGATGGGTTTGCCCGGCTCCTATGTTTTGGTACCTTACGTTCCACTCTATCGGCTAAGGTAGCGCTAGGAGAACTACTGCGATTGTGCCTCGGTTCTGCTGGGTTCAGCACCTCAGTAGAGAAAGCTAAAACTGACTGTCATGATAAGGAGAGAGACTGGTCCCTGTTCGGCGAGGTTTTCGAGTCCCTAAAGACTTATGCCGCTTAGAGTGTGGGGTCAGCCCTATCCGGCTTAAAGGCGTGTATCACGCCCCGAATTCGGCCTTCCGAATACCAGGGGCTTCGCCGAAATTTAAAATTATAGAATTCTATGGCTAAGTGAGAGTGATAAAGCATTATTAGTCCGGTTGCCTTGTTCACTGTGCTGCGCACCTCCCTCGAAGGACCCAAACATGGGAACAAGAGTGCTCTGGTTTATCCCGAATACCCCAGCACTCGTGGCATGGGGGCAGAAGCCGAGGGCTAGCCATCTCTCAGATTGGATAAACAGCCAAGCAGAAGGCAATATTTTAAATTCAAACAAGTGTTGCATAGCGCATATGAAACAAGTTTTCATAAATACAGGATAAAACGAGCAAGTCTCACTCAAATATTACATCTTTCGAACACTCATCGTCTATGAGACGGGCACCCGGCAGAACACCCTCGTAGTACATCTCGGGGTGGCGGTGCTCCTTGCCCTCTGGCGGCCCTTCCTTGACCAGCTTCACGGTGTCTAACTTGACCCACTGCAATTTCACACGGGCGAAAGCCCGGCGTGCACCTTCAATGCAGACGGATCGCTTGACGACCTCCAGCCACGGGCAGGCATCCACAAGCTGCCTCACCAGGCGAAGAAGCTGTTTGGAAGAGCGTCGCCAGGCCACAGCCAGACTATAAAGCCCATCATGGCCTGATTGGCCGCCTTATGTAGCTCGACCATCTGCTTCAGCTGGTCGCCCATGGGCACCGGGTGTTCGGCCTCAGTATACTGAGACCAGAACAGCTTCTCCGTTGAGCTTCCATCCTCGGCCTGGTAAAATTGTGCGGCATCGGACACGCTGCGGGGCAAATCTACGAATGCTCCTGGAGAGCTCCGGATTCGGGTAAGTAATCGGTAATTTACTTTTACATGCTTGCTTTGCATATCAAAAGCCTTACCCACCGCTATCTTCTTCATTGCATCGATCTCCTGGAGGGCCTTTTGGGCTTCGGCCTTGGCACTTTTTGCACTCTCGAGGGCCGCGGCAAGCTCAGACTCTCGCGTCTTCGAATCAAGCTCCAACGCCTCGTGCTTCGTCACGAGAGCCTGGAGCTCTTGCTGCACCTCACCCACCTGAGCCTCTTGTTTTTCCCGCTCGGTGCGCTCTTTGGTCGCTTTATCTTCGGCCTTGGTTAGCACTTGCTTCAGGGTCGCCACCTCGGTCGTGGCCCCTGGCAAATATACATATCTATAGACAGGGTATTACTTACCCTTGTTCTCCTCGAGCTGCCTCTTGGCAAGCCTGAGCTCTTTCCTGGACCCCTCGAGGTCCTGCTTCAGTATGGCGACCTCCGCAGTCAGTGCGGCGGACGCCAGCAGCGAAGCCTGCATATGCATATTGACATACTTATATTAGACTCATGTGATATTATTTGATCCTCTGTTCGGCTTTTCTTTTTGAACACCGAACAAAGCATCAGGGGCTACTGTCTATGCGGTAATATTTTTACTATATTTTAAAACACTTACCTCAAACCCTGTTAGAAGGCTGGCACAGGCTTCAGTCAATCCGCTCTTGGCGGACTGAACCTTCTGGACCACCGCACTCATAATAGTACGGTGCTCCTCGTCGATGGAAGTGCTGCGAAGTGCTTCCAGCAGATTGTCCGGCGCCTCTGGATGGACAGAGGTCGCCGGCACAGGCGTCTTGCCCCTCTTAGAAGGAGGCCGCCTGCGTGAGCCCGGAACCACTGGAGGTTCCGGCGCGGTGTTCGGTTGAGGGCCAAACTCGGAGCTCTCAGGGGCCCCGTCCACTCGGCTCCCGGAGTCCGGAAGGTCGCCTTGAGGTGCCTCCGGGACTGTCTCCCCTCGATCCGGTGCCTCTTGAGAAAGCACCTCAGCGTCATCAGTAGGATGAGGGGAGGTGGCGGTCGGGACTGGATCGCTATCCATGTCCGATGAGCCCAGGGAGCCATCCGATGATACATCGATACTGGCTCGTGGCGGCCTGCATAATTATGTTCGGCATTAGGGAAAGCAGTCCGACAAAGGAATGCTATGAGTTACTCTGGTATCCGAGTACTTACGATGTCCCAGGGGCTTGGCCCTGGGCATCCACTCGTCTTCGCCTTCGTCGGCGGCGGTGGAGCTGTCTGGAAGGAGAGTCCTTCCCTTCTTGGCCCCTTCGCCCCCCCAGTTGGGGCGGCCTTCCTTTTCTTATCTCCCCCGGCTGGAGGGGGAGCATCTTCTTCTTCCTCGTCTTCGGGGGAGGAGTGGGCCGCAGAGTCATCGGACGGTGGAGTCCGACGACGCCTGGTGTCGGGAACTCTTTCGGGTTCCCTTGGCCTTCTTGGTCTTCTCCGGCACCGTATAAGGAGCTGGAGTCAGCATCTTCGCCAGAAGGGCGTCTGCTGGGCCTTCGGGCAAAGGAGCCAGATAGTCGATCTGTCCGGATGTCTCCTGCCAGTCCTGTCAAAGGTACGGGAGTTTAGATCCCGCATGGAGTCAATCTATAAAAAATAAGTATCCTGTGAAAGGTAAAGAAGCTTACCGCACTGGCTTGGTGCTTCGCGCTGAATCCGCGATCCTCAGTAATGGGAAGGGGGACCTCGGCGCTTTTGAACAGCACCCTCCAGGCATCTTCGTGATTTGTGTCGAAGAGCCTGTTCATAGTTCGGTGTTGCGCCGGGTCGAACTCCCACAAGTTGAACTCCCGTTGTTGGCACGGGAGGATCCGGCGGTGGAGCATGACCTGGACCACGTTGACAAGTTTGAGCTTCTTGTTCACCATGTTTTGAATACATGTTTGGAGTCCGGTCAGCTCTCCCGGACTACCCCAGGACAGGCCCTTCTCTTTCCAAGAGGTGAGCCGCATGGGGATGCCAGATCGGAACTCGGGGGCCGCTGCTCATGCAGGGTCGCGTGGCTCGGTGATGTAGAACCACCCCGATTGCACCCCTTTATGGTTTCCACAAAGGAGCCCTCGAGCCATGTTACGTTGGGCATCTTGCCCACCATGGCGCCTCCGCACTCCGCCGGGTGGCCGCCCACAACCTTCGGCTTGACATTGAAGGTCTTCAACCATAAGCCTAAGTGGGGCTTGATGCGGAGGAAGGCCTCACACACAACGATAAACGCCGAGATGTTGAGGATGAAGTTCGGGGCCAGATCGTGGAAATCCAGGTCGTAATAGAACATGAGCCCTCGGACGAATGGGTGGAGAGGGAATCCCAGTCCGCAGAGGAAATGGGTGAGGAACACTACCCTCTCATAGGGCCTGGGGTGTGGATGAGCTGCCCCTCATCTGGGAGCCGGTGCGCGATGTCGTCAGGCAGGTATCCGGCTCTCCTCAGCTTCTTGATGTCTCCATCCGTGACGGAGGAGGCCATCCACCTGCCTCCCGCTCCGAACATGGTTGGAGAAGGTTGAGGTGGGAAGTGCGGACTTGGGCGCTAGAGCTCGAGTGTGCGAAAACGGATGAGCAAAGGAGGAAGAAGGCGTGGATGAATAGGTGAATCCTTATCCCTTTATATGGGCGGACGAAACTATGCGCCCCCACTAGCCTGGTAAAACTCGCTTATCTCCCAAGCGCCGTAATCGATGGTGCGGTTGGGTTACCCACGCCCGTATTGATGAGAATCCCGTAATAAGGGGACACGATCTCTGCTTTGACAAGGCGTGTCAAAAAACTGCCTCGCTTTATGTGCAGGGCTAGTTAAAGGAAACGGTTCGAATAATCACCGGGCCATGACATAACATCATGCTGTCAAACCAAGTCAGCAAAATAGATTTGTGAAAATATTATTCTCTCTACGGTGGTATGTGGAACTTATTTTGCAGGGTCAGATACTGTCGTTGTATTCAAATTCTTCTGTGGTGTATTCGGAGGAGGAACCCGCCTTGCAATGCCGAATACAATACTGCGCGCCGGACTCGTCGTCATTGAAGCCTGGTTCAGGGGCTACTGAGGGAGTCCTGGATTAGGGGGTCTCCGGACAGTCGGACTATATCCTGTGGACGGACTGTTGGTCTATGAAGATACGAGATTGAAGACTTCGTCTCGTGTCCGGATGGGACTCTACTTGGCGTGGAAGACAAGCTAGGCAATATGGATATGGATATCTCCTCCTTTGTAACCGACCTTGTGTAACCCTAACCCTCTCCGGTGTCTATATAAACCGGAGGGTTTTAGTCCGTAGGACACAACAACGACAACATACAATCATACCATAGGCTAGCTTCTAGGGTTTAGCCTCTCTGATCTCGTGGTAGATCTACTCTTGTACTACCCATATCATCAATATTAATCAAGCAGGACGTAGGGTTTTACCTCCATCAAGAGGGCCCGAACCTGGGTAAAACATTGTGTCCCCTGCCTCTTGTTACCATCCGGCCTAGACGCACAGTTCGGGACCCCCTACCCGAGATCCGCCAGTTTTGACACCGACAGTCATGTAGTCGATGTTCACATAACACCACTAGAGGAGAGACAACATACATCTCATCAAAATATCGAACGAATACCAAATTCACATAACTACTAATAGCAAGACTTCTCCCTTGTCCTCATGAACAAACATAACTACTCACAAAGCATATTCATGTTCATAATCAGAGGGGTATTAATATGCATAAAGGATCTGAACATATGATCTTCCACCAAATAAACCAACTAGCATCAACTACAAGGAGTAATTAACACTACTAGCAACCCACAGGTTCCAATCCCGGACTTGGAGACAAGAATTGGATACAAGAGATGAACTAGGGTTTTGAGAGGAGATGGTGCTGGTGAAGATGTTGATGGAGATTGTCCTCTCCTGATGAGAGGAGCATTGGTGATGACGATGGCGATGATTTCCCCCTCCCGGAGGGAAGTTTCCCCGGCAGAACAGCTCCGCCAGTGCCCTAGATTGGTTCCGCCAAGGTTCCGCCTCGTGGCGGCGGAGTCTCGTCCGGAAAGATGGCTTATGATTTTTCCCTCATCAAAAGACTCCATATAGCAGAAGATGGTCATCGGAGGGCCACCAGGGGGCCCACGAGGTAGGGGGCGCGCCCAGGGGGTAGGGCGCGCCCCCCACCCTCGTGGGCTGGGTGTGGCCCCCTGGTGAACTTCTTGTGCTCAGTATTTTTTATATATTCTGAAAATGACTTCCATGAAGTTTCAGGACTTTTGGAGCTGTGCAGAATAGGTTTCTAATATTTGCTCCTTTTCCAGCCCAGAATCCTAGGTGCGGGCATTCTCCCTCTTTATGTAAACCTTGTAAAATAAGAGAGAATAGGCATAAGTATTGTGACATAATGTGTAATAACAGCCCATAATGCAATAAATATCAATACAAAAGCATGATGCAAAATGGATGTATGAGTGAATTTCTTGTTGAACAACTTGCTAGGGCTAGAGAGAATGAAATTATTGAAACTAATAATATTGATGAAAGTGATGATGAAGATTCTCCCCCTAGATATGTATTGCATGTTGTGCCTGAGGGTTATGTTATGGATGAAGAAACTGCTAGATACTTTCTTGCCTGCAATGATAGAAGTGATCTTAAGAAACTATTAGCTAAGCTGAAAGAAAAATCTCTGAATGCTAGAATGAAATATGATCATGCTTATGCTACTTCACCTATCTTTATTACTGATAAGAATTATGATTTCTCAGTTGATCCTGAGTTAATTACTTTGGTTGAATCTAATCCTTTCTATGGCTATGAATCTGAAACTGTTGTGGCACATCTTACTAAATTAAATGATATAGCTACACTATTTACTAATGATGAGAAAACTCGCTACTATTATATCCTTAAATTATTTCCGTTCTCATTAAAGGGTGATGCTAAGATATGGTTTAATTCTCTTGATCCTGGTTGTGTGCGTAGTCCCCAGGATATGATTTACTATTCTCTGCTAAATATTTCCCCGCTCATAAGAAACAAGCTGCTTTAAGGGAAATATATAATTTTGTGCAAATAGAAGAAGAGAGTCTCCCACAAGCTTGGGGAGGCTTCTCCAATTACTTAATGCTTTGCCTGATCATCCTCTCAAGAACAATGAAATACTTGATATCTTTTATAATGGATTAACCGATGCTTCCAGAGACCACCTGGATAGTGGTGCTGGTTGTGTTTTCAGGGAAAGAACAGTTGATCAAGCTGAAATTCTATTGAATAATATGTTGACCAATGAAAATAATTGGACACTTCCTGAACCAACCCCTAAGCGAACTCCGAAGAAAAGGGGTATTCTATTTCTCAGTCCTGAAGATATGCAAGAGGCAAAGAAATCTATGAAAGAAAAAGGTATAAAAGCTGAAGATGTTAAGAATTTACCTCCTGTTGAAGAAATGCATTGTCTTAATTCATCACCTATTGAAGAAACACATGGTCTTGATAACCCGATACAGGTAGTAAAGGTAAATTCTCTCTATAGATATGATAAAGCTGAAATCCCTCCTGCTAAGTTTGCTAGCCAATGTTTGGATGAATTTGATAACTTTATGGTTAAGCAATAAGATTTTAATGCTTATGTTGGTAGACAATTGAAACATAATGCTTACATGATTGAACACTTGAGTGATTATATGGCTAGTGTTAAAGGTGAACTTAAACTTATTAGTAAACATGCTTCTATGGTTACCACTCAAGTAGAACAAGTACTTAAAGCTTAGAATGATTTGCTCAATGAATTGAATAGTAAAAATAATGACTTTGCTGTTAGAGTTGCAACTAGAGGAGGTAAGGTGACTCAGGAACCTTTGTATCCTGAGGGTCACCCTAAGAGAATTGAGCAGGATTCTCAGATAAATAACGTTGATGCACCTAGTGTCGGTGTCAAAACCGGCGAATCTCAGGTAGGGGGTTCCGAACTATGCGTCTAAGGTTGATGGTAACAGGAGACAGGGGACACGATGTTTACCTAGGTTCGGGCCCTCTCTATGGAGGTAATACCCTACTTCCTGCTTGATTGATCTTGATGAATATGAGTATTACAAGAGTTGATCTACCACGAGATCGTAATGGCTAAACCCTAGAGGTCTAGCCTGTATGACTACGGTATTGAGTATATCCTTTCCGGACTACACCTCCAGTTTATATAGACATCGGGGGAATTAGAGAAGTAGAGAAGTTTTTCAAAGATCAAGTGCTGCTGCTGATGATGCGACTATGTTTATAATGAGTGCTGCTGATGCGATTGTGTTTTTCAAAGATCAAGAAGATCACGAAGTAGAGAAGTTGTTCTCGTCGCAGTTCAGTGCTCCGATGCGTCCGCTGCTGTTAAATGAGCAAATGGCCGAGTGGGCTGAGCTCCATAGGTTGTCCGGGCTTACCATGAGGTCTGTCGTGGATCATCTTTGGCCGGAAGGAATAAAGCTAAATAGTTATTTTGGTTTAGTGCAACGATTCCTAGGTGCTGTGTAGCATATCGATGCCGTAAAGAGGTCAGCGTGCATAGAGGGTGCACGGATGGCTCTTGCCCGTGTTAAGACATAGTGGGCAGAGATGGATGCCACTGCTATTGCAACTCAGGGTTCGGCCATAGGCCAGGTCTCGGCCGAGCGCTATTTAGAAGAAGACCTAGAAGGCGCTCGTTTAATAGAGGCTCAGTGCTCGAAGAATATTATGTTTGAGTGACATGTATCCCTATTGTAAAAACAATGATATTTGGATTATAAAGGCTATGTTTATACTTTTTCCTGAAAGTATTATGATGCCTCATGTGCGGCCGTTTTATGCATGTATATAACCTGAAAGTTTGCAGTCGTCGGCTTCAGCCCCCACGCACATAATGCGGGGGTGTTTGGAAAAGCACGTATTCACACTTGATCCAACGTCATGGTCCATTAAGGAGGTGGTAGCGCGGCGAACAAGGCAATCAGACTATATTGCTTTAACACTTTCACTTAGCCATAGGAGTTTGACAATGGGGCTACTATATAGCCCCAGGTACTTCCGCTCTTATCCGAATACGGTGCGCGTACATACATGACCGGGAAACCAGTCCTTCGTTAATGCGGAGGAATCGCGAAGATTCCGCTGAGTCATCGAGTGGTTGACCAGTCTCGCGCTTTATCATGACAGTCAGTTTTCGGCTTCCTCTACTAAGGTGCTCATCCAGATGAACCAGGGCACAATCGCAGTAGTTCTCCCAGTGCCACCTTAGCCGATAGAGCGGAACGTAATGTTAGAAAACACGGGAGCCGGGCAAAACTAACATTTGACCAAAGACATGATTCGGAGCTGATGCATATAAGGCCAAAGTCCCGACGCCGAACACTCCCTAAGGTATTCGGACTTTACAACATATGCCGGGCTGAGCAAAGCCCTTAATAATGATCCCTGACTTTCCAGGTACGTGCATCAGTCTGACATGGCAAAAATGCCAATAATGTCAGCATCCCTCTCGGTTGTGCTAAGTATCCGGAGGGCTGAAGAAGCAAGAGACAGTGAGAAAGGTTTACACAGGGTCTTAATCTAAAAAGAAACCTTTGAGCGGGGCCCTGCTGCACGTCTGCACCTGTGTCTCCGTTGTGCCGTCTCCTGGAAGGGTGTAGCACGATTGTCATCTGCAAGAGAGAAAAAAACCCAGGTGAAAGCCTACGTGCGGAAAATTGATGATTATTAATAGACCATCGAAATTCAATCTAAGTAAGGTCAAACCGAACTATAGTCCTTTTTACATGCGGGAAGCCCCTAGCGCCACCTATGGGGGTATATCCATCGAACTGTTACAGCAAGGGGTGCGCCGGACTCGTCTAGCCATGTCCGCGGTCTTGACGACCGATCCTTTATTCTGGTTGGAGGGGTTGTTCAGTGTTCGGCTGCGAAAGCCACCGTACACTCCCCCGCATGTAAGGAACGCTCTGAGTGTCCGCTAACTGTGATGATGCCACATGGACCGGGCATCTTAAGCTTAAGATAAGCGTAATGCGGTATTGCATTAAAACGAGCAAAGGCTGTTCTTCTGAGTAGTGCTTGATAGCCGCTTCGGAATGGAGTGATGTCGAAGGTTAATTCTTCACTTCGGAAGTTGTCGGGAAAACCGAATACAACCTCTAGTACTATAGAGCCCGTGGAGCGGGCCTCTGGGCCTGGTACTACTCCTTTAAAGGTAGTATTGCTTTGGCTGATTCTTGTTGGGTCTATCCCCATTTTGCGGACTGTGTCTTGATATATCAAATTAAGACTACTGCCGCCGTCCATAAGGACTCGGGTGAGATGGTATCCGTCAATTATTGGGTCTAGTCCCAAGGCAGCCGATCCTCCGTGCCGGATACTAGTCGGGTGATCCCTGCGATCAAAAGTGATTGGGCAGGCCGACCAAGGGTTGAACTTGGGGGTAACGGGCTCTACGGTGCATACGTCTCGGAGCGCGTGTGTGCTCCTCCTCTTCGTTACGTGAATCATGTTCACTGTTTTGACTTCTTGTGGGAATTTTTTCTGTCCCCTAGTGTTTTGTTGGTGAGGCTCATGCTCATCTTCACTTGGTGTCTCCATCCCCTTATGTTCGGCGTTTAGCTTGCCGGCCTGCTTAAAGACCCAGCATTCTCTGTTGGTGTGATGTGTAGGTTTATCGGAGGTGCCGTGAATCTGACATAATCTGTCCAGAATCTTGTTTAGGCTGGACGGTCCATCTCTGCTGCCTTTGAATGGCTTTTTCCGTTCGACCGGGTCGAGAGCCCCTGAATCCGGCGTTTACCGCTGTGTTGTCTGGGCTGTCTTCGTTGCTTCGATGCTTGCTTTTATTGCATCATGGTTTTCCATTGCCATCCCTGACTTCGGATGTGCTTGGGTCGCTGGTGCCGTTGTGGGCCAGCCAACTATCCTCGCCCGCGCAAAAGCGGATCATAAGGCTTGTTAGGGCTGCCATTGTCCTTGGTTTTTCCTGGCTGAGGTGTCTGGCAATCCATTCGTACCGGACACTATGTTTGAAAGCCGCTAAGGCTTCGGCGTCCGGGCAATTAACAATTTGATTCTTCTTAGTGAGGAATGTGTTCCAAAGCTTTCAGGCTGACTCTCCGGGTTGCTGAATTATGTGACTTAAATCGTCTGCATCCGGAGGTCGGACATAGGTCCCCTGAAAATTAGCCCTGAAAGCGTCCTCGAGCTCTTCCCAACTTCCAATTGAGTTTTCGGGAGGCTTTTCAACCAGTGCCTAGCTGGTCCTTTCAACTTTAAGGGCAAGTATTTGATGGAGTGGAGATCATCTCCATGAGCCATGTGGATGTGAAGGATAAAGTCCTCAATCCAGACCCCAGGGTCTGTTGTTCCGTCGTATGACTCTCTGTTCACGGGTTTGAATCCTTCTGGGAATTCATGGTCCAGTACCTCGTCGGTGAAGCATAGGGGGTGCGCGGCACCCCTATATTTGGGTGTGTCTGACGGTTGCATTGTTCGGTTTTGATTCCGAACTATTATTTTGTCAGTATAGTCATTTGGGCGGCGATGATTCTATGCCGGAACGCGCTTCCTAGGTCCGTAAATGGACCTAGTCAAACCGGCTTTTTTGTGTAGGTCCTCATGTAGGTCGTGTGTTGACTTGTGTACACCATCGTTAGCCGCCTTGTCGCGACCACGGGGCGGCCGGTCCGGTTGATCGGCCGTTTTATTTTCTGGTTGAGTGGGCTCTAAGGCCTCATCGTCGAATTCAGGCAACAGCTTGCGCTTTGGATAGCTTTTTGTGTGGCGATTACCGCCGTAGTTTTCTTCCGTGTCAAGCACTTTATTCCATCTGCTGTTGAGCGTATTCTGCGCGGTCTTAAGCCTTTCCTTCTGCTTCTTCAGGCTCCGCGCGGTTTCAATGAGCCTTTTATGAAGGTTCTCTTGTTCCATGTGTCTTTCAGGGATGGTGTGTGCATTGTCGTCCAGACTTTTCATGTCTCCGGAGACAGATTGATGAGTTTTACCCTCGGGATCGTCGTGACCTGACAGCGGCTCCGTACTATGTTCGCCGTCCACTAGTTCACCCTGCTCCACCGCTGGGTTCATGTGGTCGTTGTCTCCTTTGGGGTCGACCGGGGTGTTACTCTTTCTTGCACTGTTATCGCTGTTTTTTGCTGGGGCGGGATTTGGAGCGGCGCTTACGTCGTCGCTTTGGTTGCTTCTCGAGGGAATTGTCCTTTGCTGCTTCCTCCCATTCCTCGTCATCATTTTCTTTGGGTGTATCCACCATGTATATATCATGTGATGAAGTGGCAGTCCAGCGCCCTACGGGCGGTGGTTCCTATTTGTCTCCCGCATCGTCGTCCATACCGTCGATGTCTTCGGAGCCGAAATCAAGCATGTCGGGTAAGTCGTCTATAGTGGCTATTAAGTGGGTGGTGGGTGGGGAACGAATTTATTCGTCATACGCTTCCCACTCGAGCCGAACACAGTTCAGCCAAGGGCCTCCTGACAAGGAGAGAGACATTAATGAATTTAGCACATCGCCCAAGGGCGAGTGCTGGAAGATATCCACGGAGGAAAACTCTGTGATCGGCGCCCAATCAGATTTGATAGGTACGGACGTAGGCGGTTCGGAGACCGTGGCCGGGGACGAATCCAAAGGTCCGGCAACACAGGTCTCGTAGGAGGTGAAGTCAGTATTCGGCTCTATCGCCGCTGAGTGTGCGGCCTCCGGGGCAGGGTAGAGAAGGAAGCGTGAGCAGCACGACGCATGCTCATAGTGCTTACCCATGTAGTGCATGTGTTGTCGAAAGGGCTCAGAGTTGTTGTTCGATCGGGGAGCATCCAACGGTGCACATGTACGATCCGTGGGGTTTGGGTTCTAGCCAGTCAGAACGCAGGACTCAGATCGCGCACGCAGCAGGGGGAGGGGGCATCGGCCACAGTTTGGTAGGCGCACGACTTTCGTGAGTGAATCGTGTGCTACTACAAAACATTTCGTGAGAAGAATCTCGTTTTTTAAATCCCCGTAAATCTAAAACTAACCCGAAAATCGTGAAACCTGGCATGGTGTCACGACATGGCACATATATGTCAAGGAATTTTTTTGTCCACTTTGGCGCAAGTTTAATTACAAGCCTCTTACAAACCGGAGCTTCTCTGTAACACCCGGAGAATCATGCTACAGTAACTCCACATAATGGTGCCAGGTCATCAAGATTAAATAAGCCAAATTTCCACTTGATAAAATCAAAGCCAATTTCAATATTTAAAATAAATTCAAATAAATAGTTTCTTCAAACAGTAAAATTAAAATGTTCACAATATTCTATAAATTCTCTGATCTTTGTCATATTGAACCCAACATTATTTGACCCACCAATTAAATCCTAGAAAAGTAATAACTGGCCAAACTGTAGTTAAATTAACCATTTAAAAATAAACTTAAGTTTATATATTTTCTTTTGGCCCTGAGCTTTTTGTACCACCTAAAAATATTGGGCTTGAATTATGTGCACGGTTTCATACTAAACAAAAATCAATTGCTATCTAAACTAAATAGAAAACAGTAGAAGGTTTGATACAGAAAGATAAAATAGGAAAATGGTTTTATGCAATTAGGCCTAGCAATACACAAGACTTGGCCCATCCCACACCATATGATGACCATCGTCTCCTTCCTCGTGCGTGTCAGCACGCGAGCGGCTCTCATGCGCCATCGCCGACCGATGCGCGGCACCGGTGCTCCCCTGTGGCCGCGGACGGCTACAAGTCCTCGTCCCCAACCCCTCCGTGAACACTAGTCCTCCTCCCCCTGCGTCGTTTTCCTCTCCCCCACGTTTCCATACGCCACCGTCGCTGCGTCGTCGTCGTCACCCCGACCAAAGAGCTCGTCGCCGCAGGAGAACCCACCAAGAGCCTCCCCGCTCTCGTCCACTTCGTCACTGCCCACCAGCCTGAGCCACGGGGCCTCCCTCCGCCCAACCACCTCGTCCCACATCGCGGGGATCCCCCATGGCCGCCGCGGCGATCACCGTCGATCTCCAATACCGGTGCCTCCCGGCCTCACCGAGCTCGTCGACAGCCTCCCGGGGTGAGCCTCCGCCCGTTCCCCATTTCTTCCCCTCTCCCCGACGCCGTTTATCGCCGCCCCGCGCGGCCCAAGCTCCGGCCGTTGGCCATGGTCCGCACCTCGCGCCACAGCCCCGCGCCCCCTGACTGCGTCCGGCCGCGACCGGCCGCATGCCGGCCGTTCCCTGGCCGCACTCCGCTGCTCCCGTCGCCGTGTGTTGCGCCCGTAGCCGCCCTTGGCCGTGCGTGCCTGTAACTGCTGCTGCTCGCGCCTACTGCCTGCTTCCTACTATTGCTTCTTGCTACTATGGCTGTTGCTGGCTGCTCCTCATGCGGCTGCTGCTGGCACTGCTTCTGCTCCTACCGCCACGCCGCGCCTAGCTGCTGCGGCTGCTCCGCGTATTGCTCTTTCCGTGCTGCTGCTATGCATTTGGAGCTGCTACTGTTGCCCCTCTTGCCACTGCTATCCATCGTTGCTTCTGCTACCATAGCTGTTGCTGCTGTTAGTTAAGGCCGTTGGCACATTCAGGCCTCATGTGCCGTGTGTTGCCATGGCCATGTGCCTCTGTGCATGGCCGTGTGATGGTCGGCCTCTTAGTTTAGTTTAGTTAGACTAATTAGTGTTTATAGGTATAAGGCTATGACATGCAGGACCCACTTCTACTTTTCACATGTTGACAGGGTCAACCCAGCCACTGGACCCCACTTGTAAGCCACAGTAACTAAACTGCTATTATGTGCACTTAGCTCTTTCCTTTTAAAATAAAATTAACTACTCTCTATGACAATTTGGTCACATCGACACTGTTGACTTTGACTAGTCAACTCTGAGTGGGCTGTTGACTTTGACTCTAGCCCCACCTGGCAGTCAAACAGCCACACGGGTAGTGTACACACCCTGGGTACACCTAGCTTTTAGTCACTTGTTGTTGAAATAAAAGTTTTCCATAAAATCATTTAATCTTTGAAAAATCATATAAAATAAACCGTAACTCGGATGGAAATAATTTATTTATGAAATTTGCTCAGAAAAATCCAACGAATCCGAATATGCAATTCATTCATTTGTCACATAACCCTAGCATGCTGAACATGGAACCGTCCTCTCCCTTTCATCTGTCTGGAAAATGCCTAACGCCAGGAAAATATTCTCGGATATTTCCCCGCTTCATCTGTAACGCGTAGCACTGCGTTAGGTCACCCCTAGTACAATGTTTTGCCATGTCATGCTCCGTGATGCTTTTGATTGCTCTGTTATTTATTGTGTTCCCCCTTCGTTACTTCTTTTCGGTAGACACCGAGACCGCAGTTGAACCGGTGATCAACTACTGAGCCGTCGAGGGCCGATATCTGTCTACAGAGCTTCCAAGCAAGGCCCCCCTCCCTTTATCAACCCGATATTGCCTATTCTTCTCTCTACTACTTGCATTAGAGTAGTGTAGCATGTTACTGCTTTCCGCTAATCCTATTCTGATGCATAGCCTGTCTTTGCTACTACTGTTGTTACCTTTACCTGCAATCCTAAATGCTTAGTATAGGATGCTAGTATTCCATCAGTGGCCCTACATTCTTGTCCGTCTGCCATGCTATACTATCGGGTCGTGATCACTTGGGAGGTGATCGTGGGTATATTACTTATATACATTATATATGATACATGTGGTGACTAAAGTCGGGTCGGCTCGTAGAGTACCTGCGAGTGATTCACGGATTGGGACCGAAAGGATGTTTGTCCCGACGGCCCTCTGAGTGGACCTTTGTGGCGGAGCGACATGGCAGGTTGAGAATACCTAGGAGAGAGGTGGGCCTGGCCCTGGTCGGCGTCCACGGTTACCTCAAAATAACACACTTAACAAGATCTTGGTACTTGATCTGAGTCTGGCCACTAGCACTACAAAAAAAATACACTTCCGTGATGATACGTGTTTGTCACAGTAGGTCGTGTTTTTTGTCATGCCTATACATCTATGATGATTTTATGACAGAATCAAGATAGTCATACATGTGTTGTCGTAGAAGTGTTCCATGACATTACCAAAATTATCATCGAAAGTATCCACTTCCATGACGATAAATCGCGCGTCACAGAACTGCTCTCGTCGAGGGTGACCGACATGTGGCATCCACCATAACGGAACGCCGTTAAGCTATCGGGTCTAGTTTTGGATCCGATAACCCGTTAACAGCCCTGACCAATGGGGATTTTCCACGTGTAAAATCATCATTGGTTGGAGGAAACACGTGTTGGCTCACCGTTGGCACAGATGTCATCCACTCATTGGACCCAAGGCGCCTATGATACGTCGACACGTGGCATGGCCCAACAGTGGCCCATTCCTGTGAAAAGGCCGGCCCGTTTGACTTGGTCAAAGGGTGGCGGGCCGGCCCATGGAAAGCCTGTTAACGGCATGTTCGCATATAGCCCATTTACAGCCCGCTAACTCACAGCCCGTTACGGCCTACCAGAATTAAGCCCAGTAACGTCATCTGGGCTGTCCAGTATGATTCCATCCCGTTGTAACTTCCGGCCCATCTATGGCCCATGACGTATTTCGGCCCATATGAGTCCCTTTGTAACTCTTGGCCCATTAACGACCCGTGGTGAAACCGGCCCGTAATCAACAATGTATCGCTTTATACCCATTAGCGGCCCATTATTCCATGGGGTTGTTTCCAGCCTGTGTTACCTTTTGGCCTTCTGAGGGCCCATTTATTCTTGGGCTCATTTCCAGCATTCGGTTACCTACGGCCCGTTACGGGCCTTTTCTGCTTGTGGGCCAAATCCATTCCGTTGATACAGTCGACCCGTTTGTGGCCCGTTAATCTGTTGGGCCATTTTCATAGCATCATAAAACATGGCCTATTAACGGCCCATTATGGTCAGCCCATAAAACGTACGATTTCCACTCTAGCCCGTTTACGGCCCCTTATACGGCCCGTACAAGGCCCATAAATGAGACGGCCCGTAGAAGACGCATTGATCCGACGACCTATAGAAGGCCCATTGATCCACGGCCCATAGAAGGCCCATGGATCCGACAGCCAATAGAAGGCCCATGGATCCGACAGCCCATAGAAGGCCCACAGATCTGATGACCATAGAAGGCCATGGATCGTCCGTCCCGTAGATGGCCCATGGATCGTACGGCCTGTGGAGGGCCATGGTCACTACAAAGTTTGGGCGAGTTGGCCCCCGTTTGAACGATATAGCATATTCAAAGAATTATCCTACTCTATACTATCACCTCTAAAAAACATACACTATACAATAAAGAGACTAAGGCATGGAAACATAGAATAAGCCTACACCAGTGATAATAAAGCATACACAAACAGCAAATTACATACACTGGGCAAATACAGCTCCTACATCATGGACGCGCAACAACATAACTTACCATCTGAACTATAATCTCTTCAGAAAATAGGATTGACCGGATTTAGATAGCACAAATTTCAGTCTGCAAAATCTCCAATTCCTTCGTTGTTACCTCAGTGTCTTGTTTTATTTTTTGACTCCTACATCTAATACCTGCATGTCCATTCTCAACTTGTTGATTGTACGTTGAGAGTCTTGTACACGTTGTCTTGCCAACTCTAGTTGATGCTCGAGAACATCAGCACATTCCAATTCCAATCCATAATCATTCGATAACGGCCATGCCGTACTACTCGTAGATCTTTGTGTTGATGTCACTTCAACTTGAAATGTTTCTGTAAGTACACATGACTAGGGCAAAAATATAGTTACAACAGTGAAGCGAGCAAGACAGACTATTTTGTACATGGCAAAACAGGAGTAACAATAATGTTACACGTCATGAATCATAAGCAGGTGATATTTTAAAAATTATAAAAAGGTAGTCTGTGCAGCCTACATACAGAAATCTCTCTTAGCTCACCAGAGGAGCATGATGTTGGGGCCCAATCCAAAACATAGACAAGTTACAAATTTAGACAACACGTTGCGTAGAAGTAAGCAAGCAGTTGGACATTCTGTAGCTCAATTAAAGTCTTAGGGAGCATAATGAACAATAGAGTGTTTCATACAAACATACTACAACAAGCAAAACTATGCAATCATTAGCCTAGTATAAACTAGATTGTGAGCCTCATGCAATAATAGTTGGTTAATAGACTTCAAAGCTTCAAGCACACTTAGGCGGAGTAATTAAATGGTAATGCCTTTAATTATGTCAACTAATAGTTATACAAGTACCCAACATCAGGCATCATTCTTTGGGCATCCCATTAACTGAGGACAAATAAAGCAATTGAAAAGAGCAAATTAACTATGCTTGAAACAAACAAGGAATTGAACTGTTGAGTTGGATACAGTGACTTACCTTAATAGGTTGAAGAGGCTCAGCACAGCTCCTACTTCTCTTGCAAGGCTCCTTCCTAACATCTTGTACATGGAAATCCTTAATCTTATCTTCATTGCTCCCCCTCTGCAAGGTGACAGAAACTAGTTACTCGTCTCCTTGGAAGATAAATATGCATACTTTCCAGTCTGTGAACACAAAAGGATGAGATTATAACAAAACAACACCACATAATGAAACATGCCGCATCTCTTGCACTTGCACACAATGAAATGAGAATTTACTATGTCTGCACTATGTAAAAACTAGGCATACCTTCGAACTGGATCTCCAGGTACTCTTGGAGAGGCTACTTTAGTGTACACCCAAACCTCTATGTCACCTATGAGTTAGAAAAGGCCCCACTACAGCAGCCCTTAGTGTTTAAATCGTTGACAAGCTCTATTAGAGTGTTAGGTCAAGACGAGCAAGTAATCAAAGCAAATAGTCCAAGTATGGCTGGCTGATGCAAACAAGCAATTGAATAGATGTGTGAGCAAATCTTACATATCAAGAAAAGAAGCAAAGAAGGAGGCTTAAAGACCATCACTTGACTGACCAGATTTAAGGGGCATTTAAACATCATGTGCAACGTATGAACTAACATAAACATTGCACATTCCAGATTCTATAATGGAATGCACATGTATTAGGTTATGCCATGTATGATGATGCCTAAATGTACACTATTGCAGGCATGAGTGATTCATCAGTGCACGCACAATTGAATTACAGGTTAAGGGCAAGTTCTATTCCGCCTTTTCAGGGCTTATTGTCAAAATAATCCATAAAAGATGTAAAGAAGTCATTTTTGAGTTATGGGCTTGTGCTTAACTAATTTCGCTTTGGAGGGGGGTGTTTCGGGTAGAACCTCACTAAAAATTGAAGGGAAGGGGAATAGTGAAATGACTCTGTTGTCTGCCTATATTACACTCAAAATGCAACTGTTGACGCCCGCGTCACACCTCACCCTCATGTAAAAACAAACACGCAAGCGTTCATTGCCCTGACCACTTGCATCTCCTCTCCCCTTTCCCTCTACCTTGATCCCCTGCCTGCAGCACTAGGGTTCCTCCAGCGAGCCATCGCCACTGGTCCCATGTTGCCTGGTCCTCGACGATGCTCTGTCCAGCTAGGCTACATGGTCGACGCGTAGGGGAAATCACCCTGGCTGCTCCTCCCTCTGGCGCCGCCCCTCATTCTCATGGTCTCCGGCAGCTGATCCACTGTGTATCGTCCAACGCACTACTCCGGCAGGCGCTGCACAACTACAGTTGATGCCACACTGCGGCAGAAGGCACCTTATTCCCCCTCCCCACCTCCGAGCCCGTGGCCTTGAGGTGTTGTTGAAGGATGAGCTCATCCAACAAGGTGAGGATCTCCTCTGATTTTTTTGCCAAATTTTCATTCTGATCCACTATACGATGAATTGCTATGAGCTGCTTCTACTGCTGCTATATGATGCATTGCTATGAGCTTCTCCTGCTACTGCTATATGATGAATTGCTGTGAGCTGCTGCTGCTATATGATGATTTGCTATGAGCTGCTGCTGCTATGTGATGAATTGCTATGAGCTGCTGCTTCTTTATGATGAGTTGCTATAAGCTGCTCCTGCTGTTGTTGTATGATGAATTGCTATAAGCTGCTCCTGTTGATGCTATATGATGAATTGCTATGAGCTGCTCCTACTGCTGCTATATGATGAATTGCTATGAGATGCTGCTGTTGCTGCTATATGATGAATTGCTATGAGCTACTCCTACTGCTATATGATGAATTGCTATGAGCTGCTCCTGCTGCTGGTATATGATGAATTGCTATGAGCTGCTGCTGGTATATGATGAATTGCACACTGCTGCTGCTGCTGTATGATGAGTTGCTATGAGCTGCTGCTGCTATATGATGGTTTCAGGTGGTGCTGCTATATGATAATAACCAGCCACTTGGACCATCGAATTTCAATAAATAATTGTTCTTCATTTAAATGTGGGTCATGCATTCTTCATTTAAATTAGGCAATGGGATCTCTATGGAAAACATTGACCAAAGTAGATTGTGCCAAGTAGATGGTATCTTTGTATTTGCATTTTGAGCAAATAGTGATGGTCTATTTTCCTATCATATTAATTACTACACTGGGTTCAATTTGTGATGTTTGCAAGTCAAATTAATTTTCATATGGGCAGCAAAATGAAAAAATATAATGCAATCTAGACTTTTCACCGATCATACCAAAGATAAGTTGAAAACGCAATGAAAGGAACTGGTTGTCTTATTACATGGAGCTTATATTCACAGGTGCTTATTTTCTTACGATAACTCATAATAACTATCCCTAAGAAACTTGGCCAATAGAACTGACATACAAATAACATGTCACGATGATTGCAATGGAGGAGTGACGTACCATATCTACACTCTAAAATATGTCTACATACACATCTGTATGTGGTAGTCCATTTGAAATATGAAAAAGACAAATACTCCCTCCGTTCCTAAATATAAGACCTTTTAGAGATTCTACTATAAACTACACACGGATGTATATAGACATACTTTAGAGTGTAGATTCACTCATTTTGCTCCGTATATAGTCTATAGTGGAATCCCTAAAAGGTCTTATATTTGGGAACGGAGGGAGTATAAGAGTAGACATGGAGATATATCTCCAGCATGGTCTACAACAAAAATGTGCTGGACTAGTTAGCGCCGGATGCTCGCAACGCGATGACATGAGTTCGAATTCTGTCTTTCACTTTAGTTTTTTATATTATATATTACTTATTTAATATGTACTTCTTTCGCTACTGTACTAACAGTGGAACCCACATAGTACATAGAATACAAGATTACAGATGGACTTGTTTCTTTTTAACTTTCTGTACAAAGCTGTAGCCACCCTGCAAGTCACATGTACACTGTACATGCAATTAACTTTTTATAGAGGGACAATCATACACGCAAATAACTAAAATGGATTGGATGTCACTCTATTATTTCCAGCATAAGAGCATCTCCAACGGCAGTCGGCAAATTTCCTCCCGCTTCCTTCCACGGAGGACGACATCAAACGCCAACGGCATACATTTTCACAACTCTAACCAACCAGATGAAATTCGTGCAAACACAGACTGATTTCGTATAAGCATGAAGGATTTCATATAAAAAAGCCGGATCTTCATATAAACATGATGGATTTCATTACATTTACATGAACTAAGCGGTGCCAATCCGGCTCTCTTGGTATAATTAATACTCCCTCCATCCGGAAATACTTGTCCTAGAAATGGATGTATCTAGACTTATTTTAGTTATAGATACATACAATTTATCCATTCTTAGAACAAATATTTCCCGCCAACTGGAGAGGGAGTACATAATCTAAATGGCTGCCCGCGGATCCCTTTGTCTTCCTCATGTCCGGCAGACACTTGCGGTGTCGACGAAGCTCCTTGGAAGAGACGAAGCAGCAAAGAAACCACCAGAATGTGCAGTCGTTGCCTCGGCGGTGGCCTTCATGGGACCCAAGTGGCGGCAGCCTCCCATGTTCTACTTCTCCTCGATGATGGCGGCGGACACGGAGAACCTGGCCACCGACTCATCGCTCTCCACGCACTCGGCTTCTGTCTCTGCCTGCATGGTGCTGCCGCAGGCATGGGAGGCGCGCCCACAGATACTGGTGGCACGGTACGATGCGGCAGCGATGACGCCCGTACCAGTGTGCTCTCCGCCGTGCTGGCGTTGAGCAACTCGCCACTCCTCATCGAGCTGAACTGGAGCGGCGAGTTGTTGAACCACGCGCCTGCTTGGGGCGGCAACTGGCTCTGTCGGGCCAAGCGAGGTTGGTGAAGCACCGAGCGGCCTCGCTCGTATCCAGAGGGCTCGGCGGACCACCCAGCCGAGTAATATGCCGGAGAATGGCTCCCCGGAAGCCATTCGAAGAGTGGAGAAAATGATGAAGGAGGAGATGGGAGAGCGGCGGAGGGGTGCGATTCTTGCTCGCTGTCTGTCTGGCCTCGTGTAAATAGAGGGCGGACGGTAGGAGCTTGGCCAGCGTCTGGCCTCGTTTAAACTGAGGGCAGACGGGAGGAGCTCGGCCAGTGTTGCGTTTAATTCTGGCCCGCTCATGAACGGACGTGTGGCCGGAGTAGGTTTCTTAGTTTTCATGCAGGTTTAATGGAGGCGAGGAGGCGTGTTCAGCCGGGCATGCAGCGGGCGGCATAGTACTATTCGATTTGACTGCGGGTGGCGTAGTTCCTGATACGGCTTTAATGCAGACGAGGGAGGGAGTAGCGGTTCACGAAATGTTGAATGGCCAATGCATCCTCCTTCAATTAATGCATGATGGAAGTAATGGGAGGAGGACCGGGAAAAGAGGCTGCACGATGTGAATGCAACGCAGTTTGCCCTCATATAAAGGTGCCCCTCCATTCCAATGCATCTACCACATCGTACACACCTAAGCATTTTCCTAGGCACCTACACTACGCGCAAAAGTCCTCGCTCCAGACCCATGGCGGCGATGTGTGCGAGCGGCCAGCGGCTGTGCCAGATGGTCCACGACGCCGGCCTACGGCATGGCGCCGAGGATCGTCTCCAGACGGTGTTGGCGACCAGCTGGTGGATGGCCGCCGTCTACGCCAACTACGACTCTCAGTTGGACCAGATGATTGTTTGCACCACCAACAAGTTCACCGTCATCAAGAAGCTCGCGGACGATATCGCCGTACTCCTCCAGCCCGCGCGCCCGGGCTCCTCATTACCTGTCACCCTAATCGGCCTCCATGTCCGGAACCTCTTTCAAGCACTGGTGGCCCTGCGACTGCCCGCCGACGCCACAAAGAATGCCCTCCTGGAGGTCGCGCTCGCCGTGAGGCGCCTCGCCCTGCAAGAATTCGTCGACCTACACATCCACGTGTACATGCAAATCGTGTACATAGGTATCTGCAAGGCCAGCGAGGACGCTACGACGTTGGACTTCCTCAACCGCCTAGGAGCCTAGGATGCCTTTGCTAAGAAGCACCTCGACCTCGCCACAAAAGCCGCCGCTCCTTAGCCGCCGGTGAGTGGCCCGACGCACTAAGTTGAGGAGGAGGAAGTCGTATGTTGATGGATGCATCTTTCTTCTTGCCTTCTGTAACCACCACTGCGATCGCTTCATCAGTGTGGCCTTAATTCTTGTTGTGCTGTTGCATTCTCGTTCCAGTCAATACCGACATGTGCGGTCCCTTTGCTTAATTATATGCATCACTGTAACTAGTACCCCATCCGTCAATTTATAAGCTGGGCTTACCTTTACCATCAACTTCGTGCAATGCACGGGCATCTTGCTAGAAACACTAGAACATGTCGGACCGCGTGTGACCAAACCGACGATGCGCCAACCTAGCTACTACGTACCGTGCTTATCTGGCGGAAATAGCCCCACCCTAGAGTTTCCAATCGTTGTTTCTATCTATCGATCGTGCCAAGGTGCAGAACCAAAATGTTACAATTTATACATGTTTCACTACTCCTACTCCTATACAAGACTCAGTTGGTGATGGTGGTGTGTCTGGCATCCATCGTTTCTGACCATTAGATCTGCATCTAACGGTTGTGAGGTAAGTTGTGGCATTTTTGCAACAATAGCCCACTTCTCTGGTCGAATTTGCAGAAAACCCCTTATTATCTTGAAAGCAACCACATCCCTCCCTCACCTCATCAAAATATCCTGAGAAATATATTTTGAGTGAAAAGTACTCCCTCCGTTCCTAAATATTTGTCTTTCTAGAGATTTTAATAAGTGACTACATACGGAGCAAAATGAATGAATCTACACTTGAAAATATGTCTATATAATCCGTATGTGATAGTCCATTTGAAATCTCTAAAAAGACAAATATTTAGCAACGGAGGGAGTAATATATTAGAAGTATATCAAAAGAAGAGTGATTTCTTTCAAGTTTGTGAACAAGTACTACTATTCTACTACTTTGGATCCGTCGGAACGCACGGGCGCATTGCTAGTAAAAGGAAAAGGCATGCCACGTTCGCGTCGCACTCCCCCCACACACGCCCGGGAATCAAGAGTACTCCATGGCCCGTCCGGCACGACACATAGCTTATGGAAGGCGTGTTGCCTAGCATTTCACTTTCATGTGGGACCGCCGTTGAGCAAACTGACTATTGGCAAACCGCACCCCGCCCACCGCCGGGTTGTAAAACAGAAACGTGGGGAAGATCTAGCTGTAGCACGGAAGCCAAGAAATTTGGTGTCAGATGGGGCTCGTTGATAGAGTAGGAGCATTCTGTACAACTCTACTCCTACTAGTACCAAGTTTGTACTATACAACTAGTACTACCGCTATACAACTAGTAGGTACGTGCACGACACAACATCGTAGGAACAAAAAATGGGAATATCTTGTTTTGGGTAATTTATCTTTTTTTCAGTCAACGTGGTATGAATAATATGATGTGGGGGGCACCCATGAAGCTTATGTGGCTGGGTTGCATGGCTACGAAAGGTTAGAGAAAAATAAATAGATAATGTGTTTAGGGTGCACTCCACTAACTAGATATTCTTTGGATCCATTGCAACGGGCCGGCACATCTATATCTATACCCCCTATATAGTGTGTGAGTAACTTTGAAAGTTGGTCGTTGGATGAAGCCAATCCGACGGTACAAAGATGGCAAATCCGAGCACTACTGGCTATTGGATATCATCTACATTCCACCAGATTCTGCCACATGTAGAATCTAGAAGACTCCATGGTTGAACTTCATTCATGACTAACTTTGCCACAACTAAGCTTAGGCAAAGTGTGTCTGCCACAAAAAATGTGGCTAACAAAATGGCCACCACAAGTGTGGCAAGATTTGGCAAGAAGTTGAGTCTATGACATGTGGACCATGTAGCTAGAAAAGTGTGGCAAGCCACAAGTGTAGCAATGAACCAAACACATGCCTGGTGTGTTTGGTAGGGTGTATGAAGGGTGCATGATCCCAAGAGTTCCCTTCTCGACCCACTTTTGGGTGTTTGGTAGAGTGTATGGAGGGTGCATGAGTCCACACTAGCTTAGCACAAATACACTAGAAGCATGCATGAAGAGAGCATACATGAAGAGGGGTGTTGAGTTGAGCATGCATGAAGAGGGAACAACTATGCTGAGACGAGAACGCAACCAAACACACTTGTGGCACGCCTAAGCTTAGGTGTGGAAACCTTAGGCTGCAAACCGAACATCTATACCCATATATAGTGTGTGAATAACTTTGAAAGTTGGTCGTTGGATGAAGCCAATCCGACGGTACAAAGATGGCAAATCTGAGCACTATTGGCCGTTGGATATCATCTACATTCCACCAGATTTTGCCACATGTAGAATCTAGAAGACTGCACATGTAGAAGCATAATGCACAAACCACCAGAATCTCATGCATGCAATGCACGTGTACCTTACTAGTAGTTGGGAGTAGTAGTAAGAAACAAATTCCGGGTTTGGCATGAGCTCGTAGTGCGGGAGCACCACAAGGTCTGCCTCAGGAGTTACATTTCCCTCTCAAGGCCCACGGGACCGAACTTCAGTGTCTTAGTGCCCGGCCTATGAGTCAATGACATGCGGACCTTAAATGCGGCTGGCCCACATGTCATTCTCATGGTGGTGGTGTGGTTCGCGACTCACTCGTTCGAGATGAACCGGCCAGTGGTGGCGTGGCCATGGCGAGGGTGCCACAACTGGGCGAGGGGTGTTACGAGGCGTAGATGGCCACACCGGCGGGTACTACCTGTAGTACAGAAGTACTCCAGCTAAGGATTGATGCCCGGGACGAAATGTGTCACAGCCACTGGATGGAAATGCGATGGTGCAGGAGTACAGATCAGAGCACAGCAGCGGAGCAGGCAAACAACATCTAATCGGGTGTGGCTGTGGTAGAAAGTTGATGGTCGCCGCAGTTCAGCTGGCCCGCATGTCATGCACACAAGGGTAGAGGAGCGGTGGGGCCAAGAGGGATGAGGCGCACGTCGGGGCGATGAGGATCCCCTGACGTGAACAATCCTACCATTATTTCACTGATATGTGGTACCCCCAAGTGTGGGTCCCACCTGTCAGCAAAGGAAAGGCAGTGATAGCCACGTCAGAGGATCCATGTCCACGTCGGGGGACGTCGTGCTTATAGGTCGGGTTGGAGCGGCGTCGTGGGAATTGCATGTGGGTGTGGCAGTTGTACAAACAAGAAACGTGATGGTCGTCGTCGTTCAACTTCCATGGACAAGCTGTCATGTCTGCTAACACATGTATATCAAAACTAGAGTGTTTGTATTTCAAGCAGATGAACAAGTATTATTCTACTACTTTGGATCCATTGCAACGCACATTGGTAGTAGTAGTGTCTATCTCTATCTCTAGAGGCCTTCCCTCATTCATCCTTTTATGTCACAAGATAAACTACTCATACAAATGCATCTTGATGTTCCATGGAACGCACGAGGATGTTTCCTTGGGGGTCTCTCCAGTGCGGCGTGGCCATAGTTGCAAGTTGACGCCCCTTGAGATGCCGACATTGAGGGGCACTCGGATTTCCTCCGATGAGCAGGTAAGATGAGTTTGATCACGTAGTAAATGCATTCTAAAGACTACTTCCGTGTCCATTTCCTAATTCTCCCCTGCCCATTGCTTGACAGGTTAGGCTCGGTGCGAGTGGAGATTAGCTTGCATATGTACGGGAGGGTACCAACATTAATTTGCACAACATTTACAATGGTGACACCGTTCCCATAGAACCTTTGTCCAACATTGGGATCAGCCATGCAACGGGCCACCGCATGAATTGGTATGATGGAACCACAGTGAGATTCAATAAGATAGCACGAACCTTGCACATGGCGGTCAAAGGTGGACCATGCTGTCTGCAGCCGATTTGTTGTCGTACGAGTACGAAGACGCAGTGCTCCTTTCTAACCGCGTCTTCACGGTGACAAACCAGGGGACTTGTTTCGTATGGGACACATCCTACGATATACTCCCTCTCTCCTAGTTTATTTGTTTTGAATCTTTTCATTTTATAAGTTTCAAATTCAAATTTAGAGCTCCCCATCACATGTTGAGATTACAATGTCCATTAAATCATTGCGTGCATGTATAGTAAAGAAACAAATCTCGAGTTTGGCACGAGTTCATGCAGCGGTAGCACCAGCCTGGCGCGGGAGTTACATTTCCCTCTCAGGGCCCTTGGGACTGAGCTTCAGCGCCTTACTACACCTGCCTTTGAGTCAGTAACATGTGGACCCGATAGGTGGCTAGTCCACATGTAATGCTCCCGAAGGCAGAGGGGCAGTGGGGCCGAGAGGGGTGAGCCGTAAGTCGGGGGACATGTGGTGTCATGGGTTCGTGCAGCATCATGGGAATCGCATGTGGCTGTGGTAGAAACTTGATGCTCGCCGCATTTAAGGTGGCCCACATGTCATGCACACAAAGGCAGAGGTGCGGTGCGGCCGAGAGGGGTGAGGCGCACGTCGGGGGATGTGGTGCCATGGGTTGGAGCGGCGTCGTGGGAATCGCGAGTGGCAGTGGATGAAACGTGATGGTTGCCGTAGTTGAACTTCCATGGACAAGCTGTCATGTCTGCGGACACGTGCATTGCATACCGATCACTTGAAGGAGTGGTAGAGAAAGCTAGGTGGATAAATAGTTCCTTATAGTCAAGCGGACCCATGCTACTTGTTCCAAAGACATGCACACCATCGAAATAGTCCATCTATATCAATATACACCGAGAGGGAATAATTTTTTTGTACAAGAGAGGAAATAGTTCATCCATCCATAATGCCCTATTCCTGGTGCAACCTTATCTTCTTCTTCTTCTTATCCTTCTTCTTCTTCTTCTTCTTCTTCTTCTTCTTCTTCCTCTTCTTCTTCTTCTTCTTCTTCTTCTTCTTCTTCTTCTTCTTCTTCTTCTTCTTCTTCTTCTTCTTCTTCTTCTTCTTCTTCTTCTTCTTCTTCTTCTTCTCATTTTCTATGGGAGACGGCTTCGCAAAAAGCTCTTTGGTCCTTGCAGCTATCTCAAAACTCACACGGGCATCGAGGGCAGCATATTTTATCTGCTCATACGTCAAGGGATAATTCTCCCATCCAGACGACCTTAATGCCACCGTCTCGTCACCCTTCTTAAGATCGAATAGGGATGGTGTCTGTTTATCACAATCTTCTACAGGAATTTTGATTATAGTTTGTAGGTCAGCGATGCTTTTCAAATCAAGGTTGTATGGCTCCAGCTTCTATTTGTCCCATTCGATGGCTGCCCCACATAAATACATGTCCTCCTGAGACAAGAAATCCTGAATATCACCTGGTATGGAGGGCGCGTGTATGATGTAGTACACCAAAACATCATCTTCGAGGCACAGCTGAAGGACGGCGGCGCATTGGATCTTCCCAGTGGCACGCTCGGTGTACTCTGTGTCGAGACCGATGACCCTCGTCTCTACCTTTTCGAGGGAGTTGGATACATTGTTGATCCACTTCTGAACAACCCTTGGGTGGACGGTGACGGTGGTAACTATGCTCAATGAGCCTTCGACGAGGACATGTTGGACGCTAAAAATCTGCATCTCGATCTCTTTTGCCATTTGGAACTGCTAGAACGGAGGGCTATGGTTTTGAGAATTAGGATTAGATGGCTAGTCTAACTGAAGTAGTAGATGATTATTTAAAGAGGCTAAAAGAATGTGAACACAATGGGGTTTGGATGCAAATGAGGACGAAGGGGAGGTGAAGAAGCCGAGGAAAATCGGTTCCTGATGGAGAAGTAAATGGGAGAAGTGGCGTGCAGGCAGTAGATTAGACGGCTAGGTAGACTAAACGAAAAGGCTATGCGGGTAGACTTGGGAGTCCTACCTGTTCGTGTACGTGCCCATCTTTCCTGATAGGTGGGACCTATGCAAACAGATAAAAAATGTGTCTTAGCTAGTTTAGATGGATATTGGCGCGTGCGTGGGCGACACAACATTCTCTGGTTAAGGAATACACGGTTATCCTCATCAGAAAAAGAAAAGGCCCATCTTCGCGCTTCCACAAGCACGAGAATTTGGTTTTGCTCGCAATATGGATGATACCTGGAGGATGAAGTGAACAGGCATGCTATCACGGGAGACCTATTTCCTCTATACAGTACTGGAGTACTCATGTTCCTACTACTACTAGTAGTAGTACAACTATGGTACACTTGATGGTCAAAATACTATTCATCCGGTCCTCAGAGTGAAGTGACAACACCCTGCGCCTGACACTAGTCCAGGCGGCGTGTTCGGATTACCAAAGTCAGCCTCACCCTGTGCACTGTGTAGTCTGTCACCGCCGCTATACAACATATTAGCATGCCTCGCCTCGTCTCCCTCTCCCCTCCCATATCACCACTCCATCTCAATCTCCATCTCACTGTGCCCCAGTGTACCGTCGCCTCACTCTCACCGACAGCCTTCTCCCCCGTAAATCAAGCCCCCCAAAACCCCCACCTTCCAAACTCCACCATGGCCGAATGCGAACCGCGCAGCATCCATATGAGCCGCGATTGGAGCAGTGTCCCCAATGACATCCTCGACCTCTGTTGTTCATGTATGGACATGTTGAGCGCCCTACGGCTGGCTGCATGCTCGAGGGACATGCACAAGGCCAACGTCGAAGTGAGGCCTAAGATTTTCAAGACACCTTGCTTGCTGCTATCTCTTGCGAGATTGGCTCACCATGATACGGATGCGTACATGATGCCCCCTGCCAAGACCCCGATTCTAAGTCACACCGATCTTGCCTGTAACACCTCATATCACTTTGCGGCCTCACGCAAGGTATCCCCACGGGTGTTGCCTTACCATGGCCCGGGACCGTTTGCGCCTTTTGGCTCACGTATATGACAGTGTCTCTAGCATCCATATGACAGAGAACCCGGGCCGACATGACTAGTCGTGAACCCAAAGAGGCACTAACTTACAGGGATAGGCATACATGAAACAACATCGAGCATGTCGGTCAGCAGCGTGTGAATCCGGGCTGTAGTAACTGGGCTAACAGGACTCCAGGAATCCGGGCTGTAGGAGGCTAGCAGGACTCCAGAAGTCACCGCGTGACATTTCCCCGAAAGGACAGACACAGGAACAATGTGAATCACACGCCGGCCAGTCTAAGTGTTCCGGAGCAGTAATGCTGGGCTAACAGGACTCCGATGAACCGGGCTGTAGTAGACTACCATGGCTCAGTGGAAGCACTAGATTACATTTCCCCATAAGAGAGGCTACCAAGGATAAACAACTAGGTTGTCGGATCCCACACATAGCAATACACGTCACACGTACGCATAACATGCAAGTATGTGTTGTACAACATGGCATCACAACATAATTGAAACTCATATAGATAAAGGCCCAGAAGATCCACATAGCATTAATACAAACAAAGGTCTCATGACCCATCATTCAGAGCATACAAGCAACGGAAGCATTACATGTCTGAGTACAGACAACTACAAAAGAAAATATGCTGAGAAGCCTGACTATCTACAAGTCCCTCCCAAGGGTACAAGATCGTAGCTAAGGTAACAAGCTACTCGTCAAAGTCCAAGCGGTACTACTAGTGAGACAGATGTCTCACCTGCAAAACATAAATGAAGCAACGTGAGTACAAAGGTACTCAACAAGACTTACATCAGATCCTATCATACATTGTCGGTGTACAAAAAGAGGGGTACGCTTTTTGTACGCCTATAACTGTGCACGGGCAGTCTGAGCCACGGGCACCACCACACTGAGCAAGGCAAGGGAGGTGAGCCAAGGTAAGGCCGAAGCTCAGGAGAAGCAGAACGACGCCAAGACCAAGACCACAAAGAGCAAAGGGGACGAAGCGGACCCCCCGGCAAGATCCTTGCTGGGAGGCAGTTTTAGCAAACCCGGCAAGACCCTTGCCGTGGCAGCTCACCCCACACCTACGGAGTGAGTCACCCTTGAGTCCACTGCCCCCATGGGGCAAGGATTCGGGAGACATCCCCATGGTGGCATGCAGATCTTTGTGAAGACATTCGAGATCAGATACACCCTTTAGAAGATGATGATCCTTGGTGGGATCCCAGCCAAGGAGGACCACAAGGCCCCCGGCAAGAGCCTTGCCGGGGATGATAGCAGGCGCCACGGCAGGACCCTTGCCGGGGCCTCGGCAAGGCCCTTGCCAAAAACACCTGTTGGGCCACCATCAGGCCCACGCCAGTCAAACCTCCACTGCCGTTCGCATGCAGCTGCTGACCCAACCAGCTGGGCAGGCACCTGCATGGCGGCATGCAGATCTTCGTGGAGACCCACCACTGCGCCACCTCAGCTGCCTGCCTGCCTACATGGCACCGCGGGCGCCGCTGGCCAGGGCGCGTGTCGACACAAGAGGGAGCGGCGACGGACGAGACAGGGCTCTCCCCCGTCCCCGATAAAGCAAGGACACCTGTGCAAGACGCATTAAATGCGCCTTGTCATGTAATGCGAGGGATAACCTCACATCACTGTTCCCTTTCCACCTCTTGGTGCCACTATGGCGACCCCTTTCCTATAAAAGGAGGCCCGAGGCGACCAGGAGGGGGATTCGGCTTTTTGGAGCTTCTCACGCCCCATAGCTAGCTCAAGAACACAGATATACAATCCACCAAAGCAGGAGTAGTGTTTTACGCATCCCCGTGGCCCGAACTTGGATAAATGAACCGCGTGCTACCTGTTTGATCCGCTCTTCTCATGACCCCGCGCCCCGCAACCGTAGTAGTGATTCTTGTGCTCCCATAGGTGTCGTTCCCACCGACATCTTTGGCGCGCCAGGTAGGGGATGCAGTTGTGAGAATCGGCTTTAGTAGTTAGTTCGACGCTTCTTCGTCGTCATGGTGCCCAAGAAGAAGACCACGGTGGCGGTTGGCCCGTCGGAAGCCGGACATCCCGTCCCGATGCGGGCGAGCAGCGGACCGGTCGCAGAAAGGACCCGGGGCACCGTTCGCGAACACCAACACCGTCCCAGCAGCCGGAGTTTGGGAGGCGGCGATGTTCGTACGCCTGGTAACGGGCCGCACGCCGCCAAATCCAAAGACGGAGCCAAGCCCTCCGCGGGTGGCGCGGGGCCTTCCAAGATCGCTACCGCCCCGCCCGAAGGCGATGCGAGGGCATCCAAGACTCCCACGCCGGCGCCGACGCTGCGCTTCTCTCAAGCGGCGCGCGACGAACGGCGCAACCACGCCGAAGACCCCGGGCGTCGCCGCAGGAAGAGCCCCGAGCGCCACTCCCGGGAGGTAGAAGACCTGCCTACTCGCCGAGGCGCTGGTGAAGATGGCATGCGACCGCGGGGTCATGATAGAGCTCCTTCTGACATTGCAGAAGTCGAAGCGCGTCGCGATCCGTGCAGGTTTCGCTGCCACCAATGCCAGCAGAAGCCCTGGCGCGCACGCAGTTGCTCCTTGATTTTCCTCCCACTACGGGGAAACTCGATGAATGGAGAGCCACTATCCGAAGCCTTGTTGCGGTGGCCAACAAAGATGAACCGAGTCCGGTGGAGCCCCCGGGTCGATGCTCCGACGGAGTCCCACGCACCAGTGGCAGGAGAGTCGGCGGCGCCGCGACCACGGTGCACTCGCCTCCTCCTCGCCGGGTACCGCGGACGCCAGCCCGTTGCGACGTTGCGGGCGAACAAAATCTCCATAGCGTCGTCCGACCCGCGGACCCACTGCGACCAGCTCCAAGTCCTTCGGGAACGAGAACATGAAGATGGTCGAACCACTATCGAGCAGGGCCTGCTGTGAACCACCCGGCACCGGAGAGCCCTGGAGGCCTACCTTACGAGGTAGGCTGTCCGGCTTTTACCCGTGAGCTGCGGCAGTTCCAGTGGCCCACTCACCGCACCTTCAAACCTGACGTGGGCGAAAAGTACAGCGGCAAGACCCACCCGTCTGAGTTCCTCAGCATCTACACCATTGCGATGCAAGCTGCCGGAGCCCGCGACGATAAGGTGCTTGCGAATTACTTTCCGTTGGCTCTTAAACCCAACACCATGTCATGGTTGATGCACTTGCCGGTAGACTCTATTTCCTCCTGGTCGGATTTGTGCCATGAGTTTGTGGGCGCCTTTACTGGAGGCCACCAAGCCCGTGGCCAAGCGAGTGACCTACACGTCATTCCCCAGAAGAGAGGCGAGAGTCTCCGCAAGTATATACAGAGGTTCAACCGGATATAGTACAATATCCCTGATGTTCACCATTCCGCCATCATTAGCGCGTTCCATCAGAACGTGCGTAACCGCAAGATGCACAAAGAGCTGGCAATGAACAAGGTGAAAGATGTAGCGGAACTCTATGTTCTTGCTGACAGATGTGCCTTGGCTGAAGAGGGAAGGAAGTACCCCGGCGAAGACGCCGGCGTGGAAACCGACTCCTCAGATGAAGATACTGCCGCCCCGGCGAAGAAGGGCCGGCGCCGCAGCAGGAAGCGCAAAGGTAAAGCCGTGCTTGCCATCGAGGGATCTGGTGACATCGGCTCCACCAAGAAAACCAAGGCAGATGACCCCGGCAAGGAAATTGCCGGATGTGTCGCCTGCCGGGCCTTGGCGGTTGCCGAGAAGCCGGGGAATTCCGACAAGCGATACTGCAAGATCCATCGCACCAAAGGCCATGCTCTCCAAGACTGCCGACAGGTTGAGCTCCTTGCTGAGAAGCAGAGGGCTGAATATGAGAGGCGGGACAAGGAGAAGGGCCAAGACGGTGCTGAGGGGTCTGGCAAGAAGCGTGACGGCCAGGCGGGCCGTCGCAGCAAGGATAAACAACAGGAGAGGCCCGCCCGGGGCCGTGACAAAAAGCCAAAAGACGACGATTACGAAGAGGACGACAAATCCGGCGACCAAGAGTTTCAGAAAGCTACAGAGGCCATGTGCATCGACGGCGGTGCCTCGCTGCATACTTCTCACCGCCAGCTTAAACAGTGGGTGCGAGAGATTACAGCGGTAGAGCCGTCGTTTGATGCCCAAAGGCCGCTGAAGTGGTCCAGCACACCTATCATGTTTGACACTGAGGATCACCCTGATCGCACTACTGCGGTCGGGTGCTTGCCATTGTTCGTTTCACCAACAATACGCAACCTTAAGGTGACAAAGATGCTAGTCGATGGCGGGGCCGGTCTGAACTTGATCTCGCCTACCGTGATCGAGAAACTGCAGATTCTTGATGGAGACCTCGAGGAGACGGGCACGTTTCAGGGGGTCAACCCGGGAAGAAGCCAACCTAAGGGAAAGGTCACACTGCCCGTGACTTTTGGACGCGATCTGAACTACAGGACGGAGAGGATCATGTTTGATGTTGCCAAGATCCCCTTGCCCTACAACGGGATCCTTGGCCGCCCAGCGCTGGCCAAGTTCATGGCGGCGTCACACTACGCCTACAACACCATGAAGATGCCAGGACCTGTGGCGATCATCACCATCCCCTCCGGTAAGAAATATGCGTTGATTTGCGCTGACCAACTATACCAGCAAGCAGTTGCAGTAGCTGCCGCCACTAGGGCACTTGCTCCTGCCGCTGGGATCCCGGGAGGGAAGAAGAAGAAGAAGACCAGTGAGACCTCGGACACCCACTCCGGCAAGCGCACCTCTTCGGAGTGTAGCGCTCCCGTCGGGGACGTGCCAGAGAGCTCCACTGGCGGAAACAAGAAGCCCAGGGCCATACCGCCGGGAACCAAGAAGGTTTCTGTCAATGAGGACGGCACGGGAGGGGCTTTCACCATAAGCTCCACCCTTGATGAAAAATAGGAAGACGCGCTCGTCACCTTCCTGCGGGCAAATGTCGATGTGTTTGCATGGCAAGCTTCCGACATCCCCGGCGTTCCCAGGGAGGTGATTGAGCACCACCTTGCTGTCTGTCCTCATGCGCGGCCCGTCAAGTAGAAGGTCAGAAAGCAAGCTTTGGAACGACAAGAGTTCATCACAGAGGAGATCTGGAAACTAGAAGCGGCGGGTTTGGTAAGAGGAGTGCTCCATCCAACGTGGTTAGCCAATCCGGTCATAGTGCGCAAGGCTAATGGGAAGTGGAGGCTGTGTATTGATTACACAGATATCAATAAGGCTTGTCCTAAGGACCCCTTCCCGTTGCCGCGCATCGACCAGATTGTTGACTCCACAGCTGGGTGTGATCTGTTGTCATTCCTCGATGCCTACTTCGGTTACCACCAGATCTTCATGACGAGAGAAGACGAAGAGAAAACAGCATTCATCACCCCATGTGGTACGTATTGTTTCATGCAGATGCCTTTCAGGCTGAAGAGTGCTGGTTCGACGTTTGCAAGGGCGGTCCAGATTGGTTTTGAACCCCAGCTCCATAGAAATATGGAAGCTTATATGGATGACATAGTGGTCAAAACCAAGGACAGGGCAACCCTCATACCGAATTTGCAAGAAACATTTGCAAACCTGCGCAAGATCAACCTCAAGCTGAACCCTGAGAAGTGCGTCTTTGGCATCCCGTCCGGCAAGCTTCTCGGGTTCTTTGTATCACAGCATGGGATAGAGGCCAATCCGGATAAGATCAAAGCTATAGAGCAGATTGAAGCACCCAAGCGAATCAAGGATGTGCATCGGCTTGCTGGTTGTGTCGCCTCCATGGGCAGATTCATTTCCAAGTCTGCCGAGCGCACCCTTCCCCTTTTCAAGATCCTCAAAAAGGCGAGCCCGATGGAGTCGACGCCAGAAGCCGAAGCGGCATTGCAAGATTTGAAGAAGTACCTCTCTGGCGCGCCAACACTAGTTGCGCCTAGATCACAGGAGCCATTGCTGCTATACCTGGCGGCAACGAACCAGGTGGTCAGCGCCGCACTAGTGGCGCAGAGAGAGGTTGACGACGAGGTAATGGCAGCGACAGAGCCCGACACCACCAATGCAGAGACGACACAGCCAGTTGAAGTGCCGCCGAAGAAGAAAATGATGCAGCACCCGGTCTACTTTGTTAGTTCCCTCCTGTAGGGAGCTAGATCAAGGTACTCCGGCGTGCAGAAACTGCTCTTCGGCCTTCTTATGGCCTCGAGGAAGCTGCATCACTACTTCCAGGCACACGAGATCACTAACGTCACTCGCCTCCCTCTGCAACGGATATTGCACAATCCAGATGCAACGGGAAGAATTGCGGAATGGGCACTGGAGCTGTCCAGCTTTGGCCTCAAGTTTGAAAGTACTTCGATGATTCAGAGCCGAGTCCTGGCGGAGTTCATTGCAGAATGGACCGCGACGCCTGACGAAGAAGCCCAAGAGACTGCTCTCCCCGGCAAGGAGGCAAGTTGCAGTTGGATCATGTACTTTGATGGAGCTTTCTCCTTACATGGCGCCGGGGCTGGCGTACTGCTTGTCGCGCCCACCGGAGAGCACCTCAAGTACGTGATCCAGATGCACTTCCCCAGGGAGGTGTCAACAAACAATACGACAGAGTATGAAGGGCTGCTTGCCGGTCTTAGGATCGCGGCAGACCTCGGAATCAAGAAGCTCATCGTCAGGGGCGACTCGCAGCTCGTCGTCAAGCAAGTCAACAAGGACTACCAGAGACCGTTGATGAAGGCATACGTCGATGAAGTGAGAAAGCTGGAAGAGTGTTTCGATGGTATACAGGCTAAATACGTTCCCCGAGCGGAGAACGGTATCGCCGATTACCTGTCAAAATGCGCTGCCCTCAAGCTACCTGTGGAACCAGGTACCTTTGTGCTCCAACTAACTCAGCCATCCGTTGATCCATCAACAGAGCAGAACAAGAGGAGGAAATCAGGACCCGGCAAGTACTTTCCCGCTGAGCTCCCTGGAGCCGCCGGCAAGGATGTTGCCGGAGACACCGAGCCCGCCACGGGACGGCTAGCTCCGGCGGAGCATCAAGCTCTTTCCGTCGAGACAGCCGCCCCTATAGCGGAGGAAATGCCTTTAGTCCTCGCCGTCGAGCCTCAGGCTCCAGCGTGGGCGCAGCATACCGTCCGATTCCTCCAAACAGGGGAACTTCCTGAAGAGCAGGAAGAAGCGGAAAAAGTAGCCCGTCGCTCTACCATGTACCAGTTCGTCGATGACGTCCTATATAGAAAGAGGCCGAACGGTGTGAAATTGAAGTGTATCCCTCGGGAGGAAGGATTGGAGCTGTTGGCAGAGATACACTGAGGCATATGTGGATCCCACATCAGGTCAAGGGCCCTTGCCGGCAAGGCATTTCGGCAAGGCTTCTTCTGGCCCACCGCCCTCCAGGATGCGACGACACTAGTCACCAGGTGTGAAGCATGTTAGTTCCATTCAAAGAAGCTTTATCAGCCAGCTGAAGCCCTTCAAACCATTCCTCTCTCCTGTCCCTTCTCGGTCTGGGGGCTCAACATACTGGGCCCTTTCCCCTGCGCTGTCGGGGGCTTTGAGTACTTGTACGTTGCAATCGACAAGTTCACAAAGTGGCCGGAGGTGGAGGCAGTGAGGAAGGTCACAGCTCAGTCAGCCGTCAAGTTCTTCAAGGGACTAGTGTGCCGTTTTGGTGAACCCAACAGGGTCATCACTGACAATGGCACACAGTTCACAAGCCGCACCTTCATGCAATATATCCAAGACCTCGGTAGCAAAGTCTGTTTCGCTTCCGTTGCTCACCCACGAAGCAATGGTCAAGCTGAGAGGGCAAACGCTGAAGTACTGCGAGGCTTAAGGACCAAGACCTTTGACAGGCTGCACAAGAGTGGAAGGCACTGGATTGATGAGCTGGCAACGGTTCTTTGGTCGATTAGGACGACGCCAAATCGAGCCACCGGCCAGACACCCTTTGCCCTGGTATATGGGGCAGAAGCAGTTCTCCCCACTAAACTCATATATGGGTCACCTCGAGTGCTCGCTTATGATGAGCTTGAGCAAGAGCAACTGCGGCAAGATGACGCAATGCTCCTTGAGGAAGATCATCTTCGGGCGGCTGTGAGAGCAGCACGCTACCAGCAAGCCTTGCGCCGCTACCATAGCCGCAAGGTTCATGCCCAAAGCCTTGAGGAAGGCGACCTTGTTCTTCGGCGCATTCAATCGGCCAAGAATTCCAACAAGTTGACGCCAAAGTGGGAAGGCCCTTATTGGGTAATACGAGTCACCAGGCCCGGCGCAGTCCGCCTGGAGACCGAAGATGCTGTTCCGGTGAGTAACTCCTGGAACATTGAGCATCTTCGCAAGTTTTACCCGTGAGGCGCGGCTTGCCGGGCCCCCCGGCAAGCCACGTTTTGTACAAGCATTGCCGATGATGCATATAACCCTTTGTACCAAGCCAGGCACAGACCCTGAGCACAAATAAAAGAAGCGTTGGCGCCCTAAGTTATAGCATGCATGCTAGGTCGAGTCTCGTCCTTGGTTAGGGTTGATAGTGCTTAGAGGTCGAGTGTGCGTCTCTTTGCCGTTCTTTCGTCTTCTTTGGTTCACAGGACTCACAGGTATCCTTGCTGGATCACTTGAGGACGAAAAAGAGAAGAGGGACAAACCAGCATCTAGACCCCGACAAGCCAGTATTGCCGGGGCTGCAAGAGCAAAGATTCACCCACGGCAAACCAGAGTTGCCGGGGGCTACAGCTTCAGATAAGTTCTTCATCCCTTATCATGCATTCCCTTATGGACTGAGGTATGTGAAACCTTGTTTTTTCCTAAAACTACCGTGCTCCCCTAACTCTAGGCCCTAGGGCTTGTTCCTGGGGCCAGGTTTGGTAGTAGTCGCGGCAGCGAGAGGATGAAACAAGGAGCCTAAACCCACCTCATCCCTGCCTCCGCCAAAGGTGTGAGAAAGGTCGAGCGAAGTAGGGAGACGGCAAGGCCTGTTGCCGGGCAAGGAAATGTTTATCTTAAGGATATCAAGGATTTACTCCTTGTCATGGGTTCTACCCACAAACAAATGACCCGACAAGCATCCCTTTTTCATTAAAAACATTCCACTCAGGTACAGTCCATAGGGAATGAAAAACATGAATGATGGGATTACAAGTTTTAAATTCAGCTAAGGCCCGAAGGCTTACAAAATAAAAAGAGATAAGGTGCCCGTAATCCCTTTCTTGTCCCTATCCTCAGGAGGCAGGTCAAGGAGGCGAAAAGGGCAAAAGGGGCGCCTAGGCGAGCTACGGGTGGCAGAAGACACCAAGAGAACATCTCGGTGGCCGTCCGAAGGCTGGATGGTGATGGCGGCGCCGGAAGCAGAGCTCGAAGACGAGGCAGCAGGACGTCAGCACGCGTCGAAGGCGTCGGTGCCTGCATACTCTGATTTGACAGCCTTGCCGCCCGCCCTATTCCTCTTCCGCAGCCTCCCAACACCAGCCGCCTAAGGAGACGACCCCGAGAAGTTCAGGGAGCCGGTGACGCAGATGATGGGGTCGCCGGTGCCGCACGGAGCAGCGCCCGACACCTAATCGGACCCGTCATCCTGCCGCCTACTACCCTCGTCGTCGCTGCCGCTGTCCTCCTCGTCACTCCCGCCCGAGGAGGAGTCTTCACTCTCAGAAGAGCTCTCCACGCAGCACCTTGCACGGGTCCCGAAGCACCCGAAGACCTTGACGGAGAGAAGGCCACCCTCCGTCAGCTTAAAATGGAGAGTGAGCCCCTCCGTCAAGCGGTGGATATGGGCAAACGTCTTCCATCCCCGACGGAGATACATCACGTGAGGGGCGGGGAAATCGACGCGAGCCCGCGTGCCACTGATCGCGCAGCCCCTCATGTGCAGCCACAGCGACTCCGGCGGATCCAGCTCCATCTCCGGCGCGAATGGAGTCGGGAGACGAAGGCGACGGCGAGGTGGACGGCGTAGCCTGATGAAGAACTCGTAAGGGTCATCCCCAACGTGGCCCTCCACGAGGGGAGGAACTGCTGGCGGAGGCGAGGCCGGCGCGCTGTCCCGTCCTCCTCTTCCCCGAGCGCCTCGGCCTCGCCCCCTCCCCCTTCCCCTCGCGGCTGGCTCTGCCACCGCGGGTGCAGGAGAAGGAGGGACGCGTTGTCGAGCGGCGACCCTCGCCGCCACCGTTGAAGGACCAGGATTCCCTCTCTCCATGACGGATGGAAGGGGGAGCAGAAGCTGAAGGAAGGAGGAGATGAAGGAATGCGGGATGCCATCCCCCCTCCCACTCTTTATAAATGAACGGGGTGGGGGCTCGGCATCCCCGCTCAGCCAATCAAGACGCGAAAGGCGCAGGGAACTGGGACCGACCCGCCGCCCTAGCCGCGGCGGCCCGGTTTCCCGCCTCCACCGTTCACCACCCCAAGTGCATGAGAGCCACGTGGCAGGCGTGCAGGACCGAGGCGACGGGTGAGGCGACCTCTCCCCACCCCGTGATTGTGGGGAGTGGACGCCTTGAAGACCACGCCTCGGCCCCATTCAGTAAATGGGACGCGCCTCCACGCCTCCCTCTGTTTATGGGGAAGGCACGAACCGCCCCCTTTACTACGACGTGACGCATGCATGCAGAGCTCAGCCCCACGCATGCCACCCATGTCACACACGCCTCCCCACGCTGCGCCACACGCGAGAAGCATGGGAAGCGCAGCGCGCGAAGAGACTTACCGCGGTAAAAACCACCCTGCCTGCCCACACACCGTTTTTGGGCCTAGCCCAATGATGCGATTGCGCTTACGTGTGCCCAGGCCCGGGGGCTCCTGTCGGTGTACAAAAAGAGGGGTACGCTTTTTATACCCCTATAACTGTGCACGGGCAGTCTAAGCCACAGGCACCACCACACTGAGCAAGGCAAGGGAGGTGAGCCAAGGTAAGGCCGAAGCTCAGGAGAAGCAGAACGACGCCAAGACCAAGACCACAAAGAGCAAAGGGGACGAAGCGGACCCCCCCGGCAAGATCCTTGCCGGGAGGCGGTTTTAGCAAACCCGGCAAGACCCTTGCCGTGGCAGCTAGCCCCACAACTACGGAGTGAGTCACCCTTGAGTCCACTGCCCCCATGGGGCAAGGATTCCGGAGACATCCCCGTGGTGGCATGCAGATCTTTGTGAAGACATTCGAGATCAGATACACCATTTAGAAGATGATGATCCTTGGCGGGATCCCAGCCAAGGAGGACCACAAGGCCCCCAACAAGAGCCTTACCGGGGATGACAGCAGGCACCACGGCAGGACCCTTGCCGGGGCCCCGGCAAGGCCCTTGCCAAAAACACCCGTTGGGCCACCATCAGGACCACGCCAGTTCGCATGCAGCTGCCGACCCAACCAGCTAGGCAGGCACCTACGAGGCGGCATGCAGATCTTCGTGGAGACCCACCTCTGCGCCACCTTAGCTGCCTGCCTGCCTACATGGCACCGCGGGCGCCGCTGGCCAGGGCGCGTGTCGACGCAAGAGGGAGCGGCGACGGACAAGACAGGGCTCTCCCCCGTCCCCTATAAAGCAAGGACACCTGGTCAAGACGCATTAAATGCGCCTTGTCATGTAATGCGAGGGATAACCTCACATCACTGTTCCCTTTCCACCTCCTGGTGCCACTGTGGCGGCCCCTTTCCTATAAAAGGAGGCCCGAGGCGACCAGGAGGGGGATTCAGCTTTTTGGAGCTTCTCACGCCCCATAGCTAGCTCAAGAACACAGATATACAATCCAGCAAAGCAGGAGTAGGGTTTTACGCATCCCCGCGCCCCGAACCTGGATAAACGAACCGTGTGCTACCTGTTTGATCCGCTCTTCTCACGACCCCGCGCCCCGCAACCGTAGTAGGGATTCTTGTGATCCCATAGGTGTCGTTCCCACCGACATACATGCATTTGTATCAAGAAGGTAATGTGGGGTTTAGTTGCACCAAGCCAGCTTTGACTCAGTGGCTATCCTATTCTACGACAACGAGAAACTTCTTTGAGGTGAGGCAGCACGAACGAGTCCACTAATCACCACATCAATACACTACTATGGATTCATCCCCGTCTCTCTACGAGAAGGCCATCCATAGCACTCACACTTGTCTTGAGCATTTTAGAGTATCCACTTTAAGTTGTCTATGTACCACGTAAGCATCCAAGAAGTCCATAACCGAGGACACGACTATTCGAATAGATCATGATAACCCTACAGGGGTGTACTTCTTCACACATGCTCTCACCACTTATCACCATGTACACGTCATGTATCTCGGCAACCTTCAAGCGGAAGCCTGGAGAGGGTGTCGGCCACGACCTGACTAACCACACAAGACTCTAGTCCAGGTTTATCGCCTATTCGGGTTCCATCCGCAAGGAGATCCGTCCGGGGTTTCTCCCACGGCCCCAAACGATGTGTACAGGGTTCCCGAGCCCACCATCCGGGTGCCACTCGGTACACCGGGCCACGTGTGCCTAGTCTGTCCCAAGTCCACCCTGCCGGCTGCCACTCGGTAGAAAAATAGCATTACCTACAAACACCAGAAACTAGTTGCAACTCCTGGACAGAGATGAAGTTGGCTAATAAGTCGAGAGGGGTCGAGTTACCGGAACCCAATGTGTGGTAGTAGCTAGTCATTGGACAACATACATAGAAGTCAGTGCTTAAGGACGGTTCCAGTGAGACAACCCACCATGTACTCCTACATGGCCTCTCACTGCTACCTTTACCAAATCGTGTTCACACGCTTAACTCTCAGCACCAGAACATATCTTAACACTCCAATCCATTCCCAATGAATCAGACCTGACACAACTCTAAGCAATAGCAGGCATGGCATGGTTGGAACACAACATGGCTCAATCAACTCCTACACATGCTAGTGGGTTTTAACTATTTACTGTGGCAATGATAGGTCATGTAGAGGAATGGGTTTAACTACCACAGCATAAAGTAGCAGTTGAATCGTTGTTGTCCTAATGCAATAAATGAGAGCAGGAGCGAGAGAGTAGGATTGTATCGGAATTAAAAAGGGGGTTTGCTTGCCTGGTAGATCAACAGAGGGGGCACTGCTCCACTGACAGGTACTCTGGATCAGTCTCCAGAGCAGGACCTATCGAGAAGGAACGGTGTCGGCAATCAAAACACAAGCATATGCAACAATATGATGCATGAACATGGCATGAAGATGTGATGTTGTTTGAGCTAATGCATTTAGCATTCAACTTGGAAGAGGTCCATTTGAACCAAAGGTTCAAATGCAACTCTAATTTAAGTCCCTTTAAATGCCATAAGTGTGTTTCCATATATACAACATGTATAGGTTGGTTTTTCATGCATGAAAATGGTAGAGATGGATAGATTGCATTTTTCTGATTTTTTCATATATAAATTATTTCAATCTGAGCTACGGTTGAATTTCTGTGATTTTTGAAGTTCATAACATTTTCTGGAATTTTCTGAATTATTTTAAATCCAGGAAACCATTACTACGTCAGCATGATAGCAGCATTGCATCAGTAGGTCAACCAGGTTGACCCAGGTCAAACCTGATGTGTGGGGTCCACACATCAGTGACTAACTAACTGATCTAAGTTAATTAGTGTTAAGCTCCTACTAACTAAAATGTCAGTGGAGTTAATGAAACTTAATTAAAAACTAAACTAGGATTAGCTGGGGCCAGGGCCCGCTTGTCAGTGACCCACGGGAGGTCAAACCTCCTGGTCAGCGGGGTCAAACCCGCCGGCGGTTAGTCGCCGGCATCCACAGACGCGGCGGAGGGCTCTGATTTGTTGCTCCGGCGACCATTCAGGCGGCGGAGACCACCTACGCGAAGCCCAGGCTCGCGCACATCCAGTGGAGCAGCTAGGAGGAGCTGGGGTGGCCGAGCTCGCCGGAGCAAAGCTCAAGGCCGCGGCCGGTGCACGGGTTCGGGCGGGATCGAGCTACGGGTACGGCAGGGGCTGCGGAGTGCCTCGACGGCCTCCTGGCATCACCAGGAGCACGGTAACGCGCGTGGCTGCGGGCTGCAACGGCTAGCGCGATAGCGGCGACACGGACGGCAACGAAGAGCTATTACTGTGGCGGGGAACGGAGCTGGAACATGCAAAACGAGGGGGAGAATAGGGGTTTGGTAGAGGAGCTCACGGCGAGGCCTTCGGTGATCTCAGCGTGCTCGGGGACGGCTTGGAGGTGACGGGATGTCAGCGGCGATCTCTGGCGGCCGATGATGAAGACGACGGCGGTGACGACTCCACGGGGCGTCCGGCGACGTGTGGCTTGACGGAGAGGACGAGGACGACGACACGGAGCTATTGGACATGTTGGAGAGGCGAGGGGGTGGCGGTAGCTACGGCAACGGCGAGCGGCGGCGACAGCAGCGCTCGGGCGGTTGAGAGGGAGAGCGGCAGAGGAGGGATGACCACGGGAGAGAGCGAGAGAGGTGCGGGGCAGCGCGTGGCGTCATGCGGGGCATCCAGGCGATGAGGGGGAGGAACAGGCAGGCAGGAGGTGGTCGGGCGTGTGGCCGCGCGCGGCGAGCGCGTGCCCCTGTCCTCCTGGCGCGAGGAAGGGGACGACTGGCGCGGCCAGCTGGCTGGGCCAGCCTACTGGGCCACATAGTGTCAGGCTGCGGGTAGGTCCAGGTAAGGTTTTTCCTTTTTTGTTTTTCTTTTCTATTTTCTGACATTTGTTATGATTTAGAAAATACTAACTCAACTTATTTTATTCTGTAAATTTTAGTAGGGACTAGTTGGACCACTCCAAAGCCCCTTACCAAAATTCAGAAATAGTGGAAAATATTTTGTATATATATAAAAATATTTATCCAATGCAAATAAATACTGGATTAATTCCAAATGGCCAAAATAAATATTTATGAGATCCTGAAAATATTTGTTTGAATTTTACCTCTGACCAATATTTTCAGAGAGCAACATGAACATTTTCTTGGACCTTTTTGGAGCAATTTTTATCTGGGTTATTTCCAGAAATGATTTCTGAGGGTTTCACAAATCCCCATTTCAAATTTAAATGAAATTTAAACATAATGCTCACAAGAAGGCTAGCCTAGGTCATACCAGAACTAGGGATGTGACAACCCGCCCCCACTCGAAAGAATCTCGTCCCGATATTCAGTAGTCGGCGGAAAGAAAGCGGGTTACTCAAGTCGAAGAAGATCTTCTTGCTCCTAGGTAGCTTCTTTCTCGGAATGATGAGACCACTGAACCTTGAGAAACTTGATGTTATGACGTCGAGTGAGACGCTCTGCTTGATCAAGGATGCAAACAGGGTACTCTCGATATGTGAGGTTATCTTGGAGATCAAGCGTTTCGTGGTCCACTCCGTGGATGGGATCCAAGAAGCAACGCCTGAGTTGAGAGACGTGGAAGACACCATGTACTCGGGAAAGATGTGGGGGTAGTTCCAACTAGTAGGCAACCTCTCCTCATTTAGCGAGAATGCAAAAAGGACCAATGTAACGAGGAGCCAACTTGCCCTTGATACCAAAATGATGGGTACCCTTAAAGGGGTAACCCGAAGGTAAGCTTTGTCGCCAACTTCATAAGCCACTTCCTTATGACGGCGGTCATACTAGCTCTTTTGACGAGATTGGGCTGTTTTCAAATTCTCACGAATGACGCGAACTTGTTCTTCTGCCTCCTGGATCATATCCGGTCCAAAGAATTGTCTTTCACCGGTGTCTGACCAGTTAAAAGGTGTTCGACATCTTCGTCCATACAGAACCTCAAAAGGAGCTTTCTTGAGGCTGGATTGGTAGCTATTGTTATAAGCAAACTCGGCGAAGGGAAGACACTTCTCCCAATCCATACCAAATGAGATAACACAAGCTCTAAGCATGTCTTCGAGAATTTGGTTGACCCATTCCACCTGAGCACTTGACTGAGGGTGGAAAGCGGTACCAAAGGAAAGATGGGTGCCCATGGCAGTTTGGAAACTCTCCCAGAAAAGAGAAGTGAAAAGACTACCACGGTCTGAATTGATCTCTGGTGGAACACCATGATACGTCTCCAATGTATCTATAATTTTTGATTGCTCCATGCTACTTTATCTACTGTTTTGGACTATATTGGGCTTTATTTTCCACTTTTATATTATTTTTGGGACTAACCTATTAACCGGAGGCCCAACCCAGAATTGCTGTTTTTTTGCCTATTTTAGTATTTCGAGGAAACAGAATATCAAAAGGAGTCCAAACGGAATGAAACCTTCGGGAACGTGATCTTCTCACCGAACGTGATCCAGGAGACTTGGACCCTACTCCAAGAAGTTTCCGGGGAGGTCACGAGGGTGGAGGGCGCGCCCCCCTGCCTCGTGGGCCCCTCGAAGCTCCACCGACGTGCTCCTTCCTCCTATATATACCTACGTACCCCCATTAGACCAGAGACGAAGCCAAAAACCTAATTCCACCGCCACAACTTCATGTATCCATGAGATCCCATCTTGGGGCCTGTTCCGGAGCTCCGCCGGAGAGGGCATCCATAACGGAGGGCTTCTACATCAACACCATAGCCCTTCCGATGAAGTGTGAGTAGTTTACTTTAGACCTTCAGGTCCATAGCTAGTAGCTAGATGGCTTCTTCTCTATTTTTGGATCTCAATACAATGTTCTCCCCCTCTCTCGTGGAGATCTATTCGATGTAATCTTCTTTTTGCGGTGTGTTTGTTGAGACCGATGAATTGTGGGTTTATGATCCAACTTCTCTATGAATAATATTTGAATCTTCTCTGAATTCTTTTATGCATGATTGAGTTATCTTTGCAAGTCTCTTCGAATTATCCATTTGGTTTGGCCAACTAGATTGGTAATTCTTGCAATGGGAGAAGTGCTTAGCTTTGGGTTCAATCTTGCGGTGTCCTTACTCAGTGACAGAAAGAGTTGCAAGGCACGTATTGTATTGTTGCCATCGAGGATAACAAGATGGGGTATTTATCATATTGCATGAATTTATTCCTCTACATCATGTCATCTTGCTTAAGGTGTTACTCTATTTTTAAGTTAATACTCTAGATGCATGCTGGATAGCGGTCGATGAGTGGAGTAATAGTAGTAGATGCAGGCAGGAGTCGGTCTACTTGTCACGGACGTGATGCCTATATACATGATCATACCTAGATAACCTCATAACTATGCTCGATTCTATCAATTGCTCAACAGTAATTTGTTCACCCACCATAGAATATCAATGCTCTTGAGAGAAGCCACTAGTGAAACCTATGGCCCCCGGGTCTATTCTCATCATATCAATCTCCATTACTTTATTTTACTTGTTTTGCTTTTACTTTTTACTTTGCATCTTTATACCAAAAATACCAAAAATATTATCTCTATTAGATCTCACTCTCGTAAGTGACCGTGAAGGGATTGACAACCCCTAAGCGTTGGTTGCGAGTTGCTACCGTTTTGTGCAGGTACGATGGACTTGCGCGTGACCTCCTACTGGATTGATACCTTGGTTCTCAAAAACCGAGGGAAATACTTACGCTACTGTGCTGCATCACCCCCTCCTCTTCGGGGAAAACCAACGCTAGCTCGAGACATAGAAGAAGGATTTCTGGCGCTGTTGCCGGGGAGGCCTACGCCAAGTCAAGTAAAGATTTACTCTCCCGTCAACGAGCCATTTCTGGCGCCGTTGCTGGGGAGGCCTACGCCAAGTCAAGTCAAGATTTACTCTCCCGTCAACGAGCCATTTCTGGCGCCGTTGCCGGGGAAGCCTACGCAAAAGTCAACATACCAAGTACCCATCACAATCTCTATATCTCGCATTATATTATTTGCCATTTGCCTCTCGTTTTCCTCTCCCCCACTTCACCCTTGCCGTTTTATTCGCCCTCTCTTTCCCTTTGCCTTTTGTTTGCTCGTGTGTTAGTTTGCTTGCTTGTCGTGATGGCCCAAGATGCTACCAAATGTGTGACTTCACCAATACTAATAACAATGATTTCCTTAGCACTCCGATTGCTCCTCTTGCCAATACTGAATCTTGTGAAATCAATATTGCTTTGTTGAATCTTGTTATGAAAGATCAATTCGCCAGCCTTCCTAGTGAAGATGCCGCTACTCATCTAAATGGCTTTGTTGATTTCTACATTGAAGCTATTTCCTTTTTCGCTTAGAGATCGTGCTAAAGCGTGGTTTTCATCTTTTCTTAAAAATAGTATTGATTCTTGGAACAAGTGCAAAGATGCTTTTATCTCTAAGTATTTTCCTCCCGCTAAGATTATCTCTCTTAGGAATGACATTATGAATTTTAAGCAACTTGATCATGAACATGTTGCACAAGCTTGGGAGAGAATGAAATTAATGCTACGTAATTGTCCAACTCATGGTTTGAACTTATGGATGATTATACAAAATTTTATGTTGGATTGAATTTTGCTTCTAGAAATCTTTTAGATTCGGCCGCGGGAGGCACTTTTATGGAAATCACTTTAGGAGATGCTACTAAACTCCTAGATAATATTATGGTCAATTATTGTCAATGGCATACTGAAAGATCTACTAATAAAAAAGTGCATGCTATAGAAGAAATCAATGTTTTGAGTGAAAAGATGGATGAACTTAGGAATTTATTTGTTAAGAGTGTTTCTTCTGATCCCAATAATATGCCTTTATCTACTTTGCTTGAGAATAATAATAAATCTATGGATGTGAATTTTGTTGGTAGGAATAGTTTTGGTAACAACGCATATAGAGGGAATTTTAATTCTAGGCCTTATCCTAGTAATCCTTCTAATAATTATGGAAATTCCTACAACAACTCTTATGGAAAGTTTAATAAGATGCCCTCTCAATTTGAGAGTAGTGTTAAAGAGTTTATGAATTCACAAAAGAATTTCAATGCTTTGCTTGAAGAGAAATTGCTTAAAGTTGATGATTTGGCTAGGAACGTTGATAGAATTTCTCTTGAGGTTGATTCTTTAAAGCTTAGATCTATTCCTCCTAAGCATGATATCAATGAGTCTCTTAAAGCCATGATAATCTCCATTGATGAGTGCAAAGAAAGAACCGCTAGGATGCGTGCTTACAGAGATGCCTTTATTAAAGCGTGTTCTTCTAAATCCTATGAAAATCAAGATGAAGATCTGAAAGTTATTGATGTGTCCCCTATTAAATCGTTGTCTTGCAATGTGAATCTTGATGAATCTGATTATGATCTTCCCTTACCTAGAAGGCGTTCTAAGAATTCTGAGTTTTTAGATCCTGATGATGAAATTGATAAAAAAGGGATTGAAAGAAATAACAATCTAGATATTGCTAAACCCACTATTTTGGATCTCAAGGAATTTAACTATGAAAATTGCTCCTTAATTGATTGTATTTCCTTGTTGCAATCCGTGTTAAATTCTCCTCATGCTTATAGTCGAAATAAAGCCTTTACCGAACACATTGTTGACGCCTTAATGCAATCTTATGAAGAAAAGCTTGAGTTGAAAGTTTCTATCCCTAGAAAACTCCATGATGAGTGGGAACCTACAATTAAAATTAAAATTAAAAATTACGAGTTTTATGCTTTGTGTGATTTGGGTGCTAGTGTCTCTACTATCCCAAAGCTTTGTGTGATTTGCTAGATTTCCGTGACTTTGATGATTCCTCTCTAAACTTGCATCTTGCGGATTCCACTATTAAAAAGCCTATGGGAAGAATTAATGATGTTCTTATTGTTGCAAATAGGAATTATGTGCCCGTAGATTTTATCGTTCTTGATATAGATTGCAATCCTTCATGTCCTATTATTCTTGGTAGACCTTTCCTTAGAACGATTGGTGCAATTATTGATATGAAGGAAGGGAATATTAAATTCCAATTTCCCTTAAAGAAGGGAATGGAACACTTTCCTAGAAATAAAATAAAATTACCATATGAATCTATCATGAGAGCCACTTATGGATTGCCTACCAAAGATGGCGATACCTAGATCTATCCTTGCTTTTATGCCTAGCTAGGCGCGTTAAACAATAGCGCTTGTTGGGAGGCAACCCAATTTTATTTTGTGTTTTTTGTTTTTGGTTCTGTTTAGGAATAAATAATCCATCTAGATTCTGTTTAGATGTGGTTTTATCTTTTAATTAGTGTTTGTGCCAAGTTAAACCTATTAGATCTTCTTGGAAGATAGTTATTTGATCTTGCTGTAATTTCCAGAATCTTTGCGCTCAGTGCCTGAATTGTCAAAAATCACCAGAACGTGATAAAATAGTGATTACAATTGCTGCTTATCAATAAAAAAATTTCCCAGGTCGTCTAATTTTGGTAGAATTTTTTGGGTTCCAGAAGTTTGCGTTAGTAACAGATTACTACAGACTGTTCTGTTTTTGACAGATTCTGTTTTGCGTGTGTTGTTTGCTTATTTTGATGAATCTATGGCTAGTAAAATAGTTTATAAACCATAGAGAAGTTGGAATACAGTAGTTTTAACACCAATACAAATAAAGAACAAGTTCACTACAGTACCTTAAAGTAGTATTTTGTTTTCTTTCTCTAACGGAGCTCACGAGATTTCTATTGAGTTTTGTGTTGTGAAGTTTTCAAGTTTTGGGTGAATTCTTTTGATGGATTATAGAACAAGGAGTGGCAAGAGCCTAAGCTTGGGGATACCCATGGCACCCCAAGATAATCCAAGGACACCAAAAAGTCAAAGCTTGGGGATGCCCCGGAAGGCATCCCCTCTTTCGTCCACTTCCATCGGTAATTTACTTGAAGCTATATTTTTATTCACCACATGATATGTGTTTTGCTTGGAGCGTCTTGTATTATTTGTGTCTTTTCTTGTTAGTCTACCACAATCATCCTTGCTGTACATACCTTTTGAGAGAGCCATGTATGAATTGAAATTTGTTAGAATACTCTATGTGCTTTACTTATATCTTTTGAGCTTGATAGTTTACTCTATGTGCTTCACTTATATCTTTTTGAGCGTGATAATTTTTGCTCTAGTGCTTCACTTAGATATTTTAGAGCATGGTGGTGGATTGTTTTAAAGAAACTTGATCTCTCATGCTTCACTTAGATTATTTTGAGAGTCGTTAATAGAATGGTAATTTGCTTAATGTTAATATACTTGGTATTCAAGATATGTGAAACTTTCTTTTTAGTGGGTTGAATACTAAGATAAGTTTGATGCTTGATAATTGTTTTGAGATATGGAGGTGATAATATCATAGTCGTTCTAGTTGAGTAGTTGTGAATTTGAGAAATACTTGTGTTGAAGTTAGCAAGTCCCGTAGCATGCATGTATGGTTAAAGTTGTGTAACAAATTTGAAACATGAAGTGTACCTGGCTTGTGCATCCTTATGAGTGGCGGTCAGGGACGAGCGATGGTCTTTTCCTACCAATCTATCCCCTAGGAGCATGCGCGTAGTACTTGATTTTTGATGACTTCTAAATTTTTGCAATAAGTATATGAGTTCTTTTGACTAATGTTGAGTCCATGGATTATACGCACTTTTACCTTTCCGCCATTTGCTAGCCTCTTCGGTACCGTGCATTGCCCTTTCTCACATTGAGAGTTGGTGCAAACTTCACCGGTGCATCCAAATCCCGTGATATGATACACTCTTTCACACATAAACCTCCCTATATCTTCCTCAAAACAGCCACCATACCTACCTATCATGGCATTTCCATAGCCATTCCGAGATATATTGCCATGCAACTTCCATCATCATCATCATCATCATCATCATGACATGCTTTACTTTTGTCATATTTCCATTGCATGATCTTGTAGTTGACATCGTATTTGTGGCAAAGCCACCATGCATTATTTTTCATACATGTCACTCTTGATTCATTGCACCATCCCGGTACACCACCGGAGGCATTCATATAGAGTCATATCTTGTTCTAGTATCGAGTTGTAATCATTATGTTGTAATCAATAGAAGTGTGATGATCATCATTATTAGAGCATTGCCCAATAAAAAAGAGAGAGAGAAAGGCCAAAAAGAAAAAAAGAAAGGCCCAAAAAAAAGAGAAAATAAAAAGGGCAATGCTACTATCTCTTTTTCCACACTTGTGCTTCAAAGTAGCACCTTGTTCTTCATGTAGTGAGTCTCATATATTGTGCTTCAAAGTAGCACCATGATTTTCATATAGTGAGTCTCATAAGTTGTCTTGTTCATACTAGTGGGAATTTTTCATTATAGAACTTGGCTTGCATATTCCAACGATGGGCTTCCTCAAAATGCCCTAGGTCTTCATGAGCAAGCAAGTTGGATGCACACCCACTAGTTTTGTTTTGTTGAGCATTCTTAGCTCTAGTGCATCCGTTGCATGGCAATCCCTACTCCTTGCATTAACATCAATTGATGGGCATCTCCATAGCTCATTGATTAGCCTCGTTGATGTGAGACTTTCTCCTTTTTGTATTCTCCACACAATCCCCATCATCATATTCTATACCACCCGTAGTGCTATGTCCATGGCTCGCGCTCATGTATTGCGTGAAGGTTGAAAAAGTTTGAGATTATTTGAGTATGAAACAATTGCTTGGCTTGTCATCGGGGGTATAGAAGTTGGGAACATCTTTGTGTGACGAAAATGAAGCATAGCCTAACTATATGATTTTGTAGGGATGAACTTCCTTTGGCCATGTTATTTTGAGATGACATAATTGTTTGATTAGTATGCTTGAAGTATTATCATTTTTATGTCAATATGAACTTTTGTCTTGAACCTTTCGGATCTGAATATTCATACCATGATTAAGAAGATTTACATTGAAATTATGCCAAATTATCACTCCGCATCAAAAATTCTCTTTTTATCATTTACCTACTCGAGGACGAGCAGGAATTAAGCTTGGGGATGCCTGATACGTCTCCAACGTATCTATAATTTATGATTGCTCCATGCTACTTTATCTACTGTTTTGGACTATATTGGGCTTTATTTTCCACTTTTATATTATTTTTGGGACTAACCTATTAACCGGAGGCCCAGCCCAGAATTGCTGTTTTTTTTTGCCTATTTCAGTATTTCGAGGAAACAGAATATCAAACGGAGTCCAAACGGAATGAAACCTTCGGGAATGTGATCTTCTCGCCGAACGTGATCCAGGAGACTTGGACCCTACTCCAAGAAGTTTTCGGGGAGGTCACGAGGGTGGAGGGCGCGCCCCCCTAGGCGCGCCACCTGCCTCGTGGGCCCCTCGGAGCTCCACCGACGTGCTTCTTCCTCCTATATATACCTACGTACCCCCATTAGACCAGAGACGGAGCCAAAAACCTAATTCCACCGCCACGCCTGTATCCACGAGATCCCATCTTGGGGCCTGTTCCGGAGCTCCGCCGGATAGGGCATCCGTCACGGAGGGCTTCTACATCAACACCATAGCCCTTCTGATGAAGTGTGAGTAGTTTACTTCAGACCTTCGGGTCCATAGCTAGTAGCTAGATGGCTTTTTCTCTCTTTTTGGATCTCAATACAATGTTCTCCCCCTCTCTCGTGGAGATCTATTCGATGTAATCTTCTTTTTGCGGTGTGTTTGTTGAGACCGATGAATTGTGGGTTTATGATCCAACTTATCTATGAATAATATTTGAATCTTCTCTGAATTCTTTTATGTATGATTGAGTTATCTTTGCAAGTCTCTTCGAATTATCCGTTTGGTTTGGCCAACTAGATTGGTAGTTCTTGCAATGGGAGAAGTGCTTAGCTTTGGGTTCAATCTTGCGGTGTCCTTACTCAGTGACAGAAAGAGTTGCAAGGCACGTATTGTATTGTTGACATCGAGGATAACAAGATGGGGTATTTATCATATTGCATGAATTTATTCCTCTACATCATGTCATCTTGCTTAAGGCGTTACTCTGTTTTTAACTTAATACTCTAGATACATGCTCGATAGCGGTCGATGAGTGGAGTAATAGTAGTAGATGCAGGCAGGAGTCGGTCTACTTGTCACAGACGTGATGCCTATATACATGATCATACCTAGATAACCTCATAACTATGCTCAATTCTATCAATTGCTCAACAGTAATTTGTTCACCCACCGTAGAATATCTATGCTCTTGAGAGAAGCCACTAGTGAAACCTATGGCCCCCGGGTCTATTCTCATCATATCAATCTCCATTACTTTATTTTACTTGTTTTGCTTTTACTTTTTACTTTGCATCTTTATACCAAAAATACCAAAAATATTATCTCTATTAGATCTCACTCTCGTAAGTGACCGTGAAGGGATTGACAACCCCTAAGCGTTGGTTGCGAGTTGCTACCGTTTTGTGCAGGTACGAGGGACTTGCGCGTGACCTCCTACTGGATTGATACCTTGGTTCTCAAAAACTGAGGGAAATACTTACGCTACTGTGCTGCATCACCCCCTCCTCTTCGGGGAAAACCAACGCTAGCTCGAGACGTAGCACACCATGAAGTGAATCTATTCGAGAAACATATAAGTCAGCGAGCTGACTAGCGGTGATATTTTCTCGAACAGGTAGGAAGTGAGCCACTTTGGAAAGACGATCAATGACTACGAAGATAGCATTATTCCCTCTCAAGGTCCTGGGAAAGCCGGTGATGAAGTCCATACCAACTTTATCCCATTTCCACTCAGGAATAGCTAAAGGCTGAAGGGTGCCAGCAGGTCTTTGATGTTCTGCCTTAACGCGACGACAAACGTCACAGTTAGCAATGAACTCAACGATTTCTCTCTTCATCCTAGTCCACCAGAACCTCTGTCGTAGGTCCTCATACATCTTAGTAGTACCGAGATGAATTGTGAGGGGAGATTCATGAGCCTCCTTAAGGATCAGTTGCCGAAGATGTTGCTTCTTGGGAACCACCAGACGGTTCTCAAAGAGAACAACACCTCGATCGCCTATAGAGAAACTACTAGCAATACCCTTGGCAATGTTTCTCTTGATCCGGGTAATCCCCGTATCATGCTTCTGGGCTTCTATGATATGATCCACAAGAGTAGGCTTCGCCACCAAGGTAGAAAGGAATCCTTGAGGAGAAATGTGAAGGTTAAGCTTCTAGAATTCCTCATGGAGAAGTGGTTGGCCCTGCTGCAACATGAGATTGTTGCAATAGGACTTACGACTTAGCGCATTAGCCATGACATTGCCCTTGCCTGGGGTGTAGGTAATCCCCAAGTCGTAATCTGAGATCAACTCCAGCCAACGTCTTTGCCTAAGGTTCAAATCTAGTTGGGTGAAAATATACTTGAGACTCTGGTGATTGGTGTAAATCTCGCAACGTTTACCAAGAAGGTAATGTCGCCATGTCTTAAGTGCATAGACTATGCCTGCAAGCTCTAGATCATGTGTAGGATAATTATCCTCATGTGGATGCAACTGTCGAGATGCATAGGCAATCACATGACGATCCTACATAAGGATGCAACCTAGTCCCTGTCGTGAGGCATCACAATGGATAACAAAGTCCTTAGTGAAATCCGGAGGCACAAGTATGGGAGCAGAAGTAAGGCGTCTTTTCAGTTCCTGAAAATTGTACTCACACTGTGGGGACCACTCAAACTTTTTATCTTTCTTAAGAAGTTCCGTGAGAGGTTTGGCCACTTTGGAGAAGTTTTCAACAAAGCTTCGACAGTAACTGGCTAGGCCAAGGAAACTCCTAACTTGCTTAACCATTTCAGGCGGAGTCCAATCAAGAACAGCCTGAACTCTCTCGGGATTGACAGCAATGCCCTTACCAGAGATCACGTGGCCTAGGTAGGTCACTTCTGGCAACCAAAATTCACACTTGGAGAACTTGGCATAAAGGCGGTGCTCTCTGAGGTTTTCTAACACAAGTCTAAGATGTTCGGCATGCTCTTCCTCGTTCCTCGAGTAAATAAGAATATCATCGAGGTAAACCACGACGAACTTATCTAAGTACTCCATGAAGATCGAGTTCATCAAGCGAAAGAATGTGGCTAGAGCATTGGTTAGACCAAAGGACATGACGGTGTACTCATACTGGCCATAACGAGTGACAAAAGCCGTCTTAGGAATGTCCCCATTTCTGATCTTGATTTGGTGGTAGCCTAACCTCAAATCCATCTTGGAAAAGATCGAGGATCCAGCGAGCTGATCATACAGATCATTGATCCTGGGGAGCGGATACTTGTTCTTTATCGTAACCAAATTAACGGGACGATAATCTACAACCATACGGTCTGTACCATCCTTCTTCTTGACGAAGAGGACGGGGCAAGCCCAGGGAGAAGAACTAGGACGGATGAAACCCTTTTACAAGGATTCATCGAGTTGTTTCTTAAGCTCAGCTGGTTCTAAGGGTGCCATCTTGTAAGGTCTCCTAGAGATTGGGGCGGTTCCTGGGATAAGATCTATGACAAACTCTACATCTCTGTCAGGTAGAATACCTGGTAATTCCTCTGGAAAGACATCCAGAAAGTCACGGACTACCGGGATATCCTCAAGGTCTAGAAGAGGGCTGGCATTAAGATAATAGAGTTGACGCTTTGCAACTCTGGTGGAGGCAGTGACTATCTTGCCAGATGGGTGTGTAAGCTGAATAGACCTGGTGAAACAATCAATCTTGGCATGATGACCTGTCATCCAGTCCATACCCAAGATGATGTTAATATCGGAAGACTTGAGGGCTACAAGAGATGCAAGGAATACAAGTCTGTCGACAAGGATTTCATTACCATGGCTTATTCTGGTTGTTTGCCATCTAGACCCTGGAGTTTGGATTTCAAGTGGAGTTGGCATATCACAAAATGACATGTCGTGCAAACGAGCATAGCCTTCAGAGATGAAGGAGTGAGATGCTCCGGTATCGAACAGAATCGAAGCTGGATGATAGTTGACTAGGAGTGTACCAAGAACGACATCCGGATCATCATGAGCGTCTTCAGCTGAGACGTGATGCACACATCCACGTTCAGTGGGAGCTGACTTGATTCTAATCACCTTGCATGATGGCTTACCACGGCCAACAGACCTCTCAGGCGGGGGTGGAGCATAGTTGGTTTGAGAGCAGTCACGTGCATAGTGTCCTGGCTCTCTGCATGTGAAACAAGTCCCCGAGGTAGGACGTGGACCCGCGTTGACAAGAGGTCTACCAATAGGCCTGGGTGGAGCATACTGCTGAACTGGGTGAGGCGCCAGATAAGAGGGCCTCGGTGTATAACCTGGTGGAAGAGCGGAGTTCGGAACCCAAATCCGGCGCTTCTGCGAACTAGAACCGGAGGAAGAACCCAAATCACGGGTGTGCTTACGAGACTCCTCGTAAGTGAGTTGAGCTGTCTCCGCATTAATGGCCTTGTTCACAAGAGCCTGGAATGTATTGCAATGGTGCAAGTGGAGATCACGACGCAACTTGGGGTTGAGAACCTTCCGGAACCTAGCCTGCTTCTTGGCGTTTGTGGACACCTCCTCTGTAGCATAGCGGGCAAGGTTCTCAAACTCTCTACTGTAAGCATCAATAGCCATCTTATCCTAGATGAAACTACAGAACTCTTCTCTCTTGCGGTCAATGAGGGCTTGAGGAATGTTATTCTTGCGAAAAGCCTCAGTGAAATCTCTCCAGGTGGGTATCTGGCCAGCTGGAAGCATAGCCTCATAGTTCTGCCACCAAAGACTAGTAGGACCTTCCAAGTGATATGCAGCATAGGTGACCTTGTCACCTTCAGCTACGCTTGCGGAATGCAGCTTGTGTGTTATACTACGGAGCCAGTCATCTGCATCGAGTGGTTCAATGGAATGATGGAAGGTAGGTGGTTTCAAACCAATTAAATCATAGATGGTCGCTGACTCTTTGCACTGGGGTGCGGTGTTCTTCTCTATACGTGCTAACAAGCAGTTAGACTCACGCTTGTTCCTCTCCATCTCTAACACGAACTCTGCCAACGAAGACTGGTCGGGAGGATCCTCATCCCTACCATCTCCGTGGTTACGGCTACGAGCAACAGAACTTCGGTTAACTGATGGCATCCTGAAGAACCAACGAAAGAAACAAGGATGGATTCTGCATCATCATAAGTATGTAGAATATAGTACAAGGAAAATACTATCTCTTGAACTCCTAGGACAATTCCGGCAGCATAACGGCAGTAAAATGCTCAAAATGAGACATCCTACAAACGATGGGGTAGTACCATACTCAACATCATCACTCAAGGTTCTGAGATATTACTAAACACACTACACCGGAAGTACTTGAACTGGGATATGACTCTGATCAACCAATCCTAAGAGACTACGGAGTAGTAACTCGTGATCCTCATAGACGGAAGAGAAGGCCTAGTTCCATAACCCCGTAGGAAGGTAGGATGACTCAGATCAGAGGGCATAAGGTCTAAGGAGTAAAAAGAGCCTTACGTTCCCTTCCACAATCAATTCCCCTATATAGCTAAAGAATTTCTAGAATCAACTTCGACCAGGTTGGCTTGGTAATCCTACAGGCAGTCAGGCTCTGATACCAAAGCTGTCAGGACCCTGATTCTAAGTCACACCGATCTAGAATGTAACACCTCATATCACTTTGCGGCCTCAGGCACGGTATCCCCACGGGTGTCTCCTTACCATGGCCCAGGACCATTTACGCCTTTTGGAGCACGTATATGATAGTGTCGCTAGCATCCATATGACAGAGAACCCGGGCCGACATGACTAGTCGTGAACCCAAAGTGGCACTAACTTATGGGGACAGGCATACATGAAACAACATCGAGCATGTCTGTCAGCAGCGTGTAAATCTGGGCTGTAGCAACTGGGCTAACAGGACTGCGGGAATCCGGGCTGTAGCAGGCTAGCAGGACTCCGGAAGTCACCGCGTGACATTTCCCCAAAAGGACAGACACAGGAACGATGTGAATCACACGCCGTCCAGTCTAAGTGTTCCGGAGCAGTAGTGCTGGGCTAGCAGGACTCCGGTGAACCAGGCTGTAGCAGACTACCATGGCTCAGTGGAAGCACAAGACTACATTCCCCATAAGATAAGCTACCAAGGATAAACAACTAGGTTGTCGGATCCCACACATAGCAATACACGTCACACGTACGCATAACATGCAAGTATGTGTTGTACAACATGGCATCACAACATGACTCAAACTCATATAGATAAAGGCCCAGAAGAGCCACATAGCATTAATACAAACAGAGGTCTCATGACCCATCATTCAGAGCATACAAGCAATGGAAGCATTACATGTTTGAGTACGGACAACTAGAAAAGAAAAAGGCTAAGAAGCCTGACTACCTACAAGTCCCACCCAAGGGTACAAGATCGTAGCTGAGGTAACAAGCTACTTGTCGAAGTCCAAGCGGTACTACTAGTGAGACAAATGTCTCACCTGCAAAACATAAATAAAGCAACGTGAGTACAAAGGTACTCCACAAGACTGACATCGGATCCTATCATACATGCATTTGTATCAAGAAGGTAATGTGGGGTTTAGTTGCAGCAAGCCAGCTTTGACTCAGTGGCTATCCTGTTTTACGACAACGAGAAACTTCTTTGAGGTGAGGCAGCGCACACGAGTCCACTAATCACCACATCAATACATTACTATGGATTCATCCCCGTATCTCTACGAGAAGGCCATCCATAGCACTCACACTTGTCTTGAGCATTTTAGAGTATCCACTTTAAGTTGTCTATGTACCACGTAAGCATCCAAGAAGTGCATAACCGAGGGCACGGCTACTCGAATAGATCACGATAACCCTGCAGGGGTGTACTTCTTCACACATGCTCTCACCACTTATCACCATGTACACGTCATGTATCTCGGCAACCTTCAAGCGGAAGCCTGGAGAGGGTGTCGGCCACGACCTGACTAACCACACAAGACTCTAGTCCAGGTTTATCGCCTATTCGGGTTCCATCCGCAAGGAGATCCGACCGGGGTTTCGCTCACGGCCCCAAACGATGTGTACAGGGTTCCCGAGCCCACCATTCGGGTGCCACTCGGTACACCAGGCCACGTGTGCCTAGTCTGTCCCAAGTCCACCCTGCCGGCTGCCACTCGGTAGAAAAATAGCATTACCTACAAACACCAGAAACTAGTTGCAACTCCTGGACAGAGATGAAGTTGGCTAATAAGTCGAGAGGGGTCGAGTTACCGGAACCCAATGTGTGGTAGTAGCTAGTCATTGGACAACATACATAGAAGTCAGTGCTTAAGGACGGTTCCAGTGAGACAACCCACCATGTACTCCTACATGGCCTCTCACCGCTACCTTTACCAAATCATGTTCACACGCTTAACTCTCAGCACCAGAACATACCTTAACACTCCAATCCATTCCCAATGAATCAGACCTGACACAACTCTAAGCAATAGCAGGCATGGCATGGTAGGAACACAACATGGCTCAATCAACTCCTACACATGCTAGTGGGTTTTAACTATTTACTGTGGCAATGACAGGTCATGCAGAGGAATGGGTTTAACTACCGCAGGATAAAGTAGCAGTTGAATTGCTGTTGTCCTAATGCAATAAATGAGAGTAGGAGCGAGAGAGTAGGATTGTATCAGAATGAACAAGGGGGTTTGCTTGCCTTGTAGATCAACAGAGGGGGCACTGCTCCACTGACAGGTACTCTGGATCGGTCTCCGGAGCAGGACCTATCGAGAAGGAACGGTGTCGGCAATCAAAACACAAGCATATGCAACAATATGATGCATGAACATGGCATGAAGATGTGATGTTGTTTGAGCTAATGCATTTAGCATTAAACTTGGGAGAGGTCCATTTGAACCAAAGGTTCAAATGCAACTCTAATTTAAGTCCCTTTAAATGCCATAAGTGTGTTTCCATATATACTGCATGTATAGGTTGGTTGGTCATGCATGAAAATGGTACGGATGGATAGATTGAATTTTTCTGATAATTTTTCATATATAAATTATTTGAATCTGAGCTACGGTTGAATTTCTATGATTTTTTGAAGTTTATAACATTTTCTAGAATTTTCTGAATTATTTTAAATCCAGGAAACTATTACTGCGTCAGCATGACAGCAGCATTGCATCAGCAGGTCAACCAGATTGACCCGGGTCAAACCTGACATGTGGGGTCCACACGTCAGTGACTAACTAACTAATATAAGTTAATTAGTGTTAAGCTCCTACTAACTAAAATGTTAGTGGAGTTAATTAAACTTAATTAAAAACTAAACTAGGATTAGCTGGGGCCAGGGCCCACTTGTCAGCGACCCACGGGAGGTCAAACCTCCTGATCAGCGGGGTCATACCCGCCGGCGGTTAGTCACTGGCATCCACAGACGCGGCGTAGGGCTCGGGTTCGTCGTGAAGCCCAGCCTCGCATGCATCTAGTGGAGCAGGTAGGAGGAGCTGGGGTGGCCGGAGCTCGCTGGAGCGAAGCTCAAGGCATCGGCCGGTGCGCAGGTTCCGGCGAGATCGAGCTACGGGGCACGGCAGGGGCTGCGGAGTGCCTCATCGGCCTCCTGGCGTCACCAGGAGCATGGTGACGCGCGTGGTTGCGAGCTGCAGCGGCTAGCGCGACAACGGCGACACAGACAGCGGCGAAGAGCTACGGCCATGGCGAGGAACGGAGCTGGAATGCGCAAAATGAGGGGGAGAAGAGGGGTTTGGTAGAGGAGCTCACGACGAGGCCTTCGGTGATCTCAGCACGCTCGGGGATGGCTTGGAGGCAACGGGATGTCAACGGCGATCTCCGGCGGCCGATGATGAAGACGACGGCGGTGACGGCTCCATGGGGCGTCCGGCGACGCGTGGCTTGACGGAGAGGACGAGGACAACGGCGCGGAGCTGTTGGACTTGTCGGAGAGGCGAGGGGGTGGCGGTAGCTACGACAACGGCGAGCGGTGGCGACGGTAGCGCTCCAGCGGTTGAGAGGGAGAGCGGCAGAGGAGGGAATGACCACGAGAGAGAGTGAGAGAGGTGCGGGGCGGCACGTGGCATCACGCGGGGCATACAGGCGATGAGGGGGAGGAACAGGCAGGTAGGAGGTGGCCGGGCCCGTGGCCGCGCGCGGCGAGCGCGTGCCCCTGTCCTCCTGGCGCGGCCAGCTAGCTGGGCCGGCCTGTTGCGCCGCACAGTGCCAGGCCGCGGGTAGGTCCAGGTAAGGTTTTTCCTTTTTTTGTTTTTCTTTTCTATTTTCTGACATTTGTTCTGATTTAGTAAAAATACTAAATCAACTTATTTTATTCTATAAATTTTAGTAGGGACTAGTTGGACCACTCCAAAGCCCCTCACCAAAATTCAGAAATATTGGACAATATTTTGTATATACAAAAATATTTATCCAATGCAAATAAATACCGGATTAATTCCAAATGGCCAAAATAAATATGTATGAGCTCCTAAAAATATTTGTTTGAATTTTACCTCTGACCAATATTTTCAGAGAGCAACATGAACATTTTCTTGGACCTTTTTGGAGCAATTTTTATCTGGGTTATTTCCAGAAATGATTTCTGAGGGTTTCACAAATCCCCATTTCAAATTTAAATGAAATTTAAACATGATGCTCACAAGAAGGCTAGCCTAGGTCATACCAGAACTAGGGATGTGACACCCCTCGACTTCAATCTGATCTCCATTAGCCGAAACTTCTTTGCAGGTATGTAGTAGGTCGCCGTACATCATTTCCCTCGACTTCGATCTGATCACCATCGCCTAAAACTTCTTGGCCGGTATGTACTGGGTCGGCATGAACTCCCACTGGATGGCTGCCTTAAGAGAAGGGGAAGATGGTAAAAAGTTGGTGCTCGTGAACTTCCAGACCTCCCATGAGATTATCCTTCCTCCGTTGGATTATATAGAGTTTTACCATCATGGTCCAAGTCATCTAGATTACCACGTCAGTTGGACGGACCTTGTTTTGCAGAAGATTGTAATCTGCCAAGTGCCCACACGACATGTGAATTACGCAGGCTTCAAGCTAATTGCCTTATTCGACCGCGGACTCGCCTATCTTTACGCCGGTGCCTTCTTTAGCTGGAGACAAATCAGCTCACAGTGGATCATCGTCAAAGCTGATACACACTTCTATGATGCTATTGAACACAATGGCATCATCTACGCCATTGACAAAGTAGATGGCACCACGTATTGCTAGGATGGCGCGTGTAAGTTGTTTCCTTCTCATGTTAATGGTGACGCCATGACACTGTTTGAACTTTTTGTGATGATTGGCATATCCCTGTTTGAGTAGAATTTGAGTAGAAGTATGGCAATGTATTAGAGACACCGTATGTCAACTATATTTGGAATGAGTTAATTCATGCGATTGTGACCATGTCATTACAACCAATTTGTACCCCTGAATAATCAAACGGTTAGGAATATATGGATATTCTCCTTATTTTACAGTAATCTATATACTACTACTAAATATGAGTGTGTATCAATGGCCATGTTAGTTTCCTCATTTTCATGATGTAGAAACATGCACCACACTGTTGGTTTCATCTAACCATACATTAGGGAAGTAAATGTGCATATGGAGAACTCTATATTTGGAAGTAGTGAAATCCTGTAATGCTTACCATGTGTACATACCTATATTCTCCCTTCAGCAATCAATGGCTAGAATAATATCCTCACAAAAAATTTGCCCATAGAACACGAGTTATTAACAACGCATGGTCTGTTAGTTACCTTGAAGAATTCGTTTATGAGGACAGAACATGATTACATAACATGCATGACATGGTAGTTTCCTGTGAAGAATCGATTGCGAGATAACATGAGTATAACCATCATGGCACTTCTATATTTTCGAACCCAGTATACATTTCCCTGTATTTTCCTCCCAGTTCCAAAAGGGACATATCAATGTTGTTTCTTGCATTATCCTACTCATACTCTAAACAATGCTGATCTTACATTAACATTGTATGTCCTTTTTGATATGATGTAGTGTCCCTACAGTTACTGACCTTTGTAATCACACCACCTTTGCCAAAAATAGGGAAGCACAACTGGTTCCTCGCTCGATCTTACGACGACAAAAGACTAATGATCATTCGAACACATGAGCCGTAAAATTTATATTGCAAAAACCCCACTGTGTACAAGCACCGTGAAATACGTGAGTATGTGTACAGTGGCTGTTACGTCTATGAGCAGGATAGCAACTTGTTGGGGCCTTCAGGATTTTTTAGTTGGAGGCGGGTAAACAGCCTTGGTTAACACTCTCTGTTTCTCGGACTCAATTATCCGATTAACCAGGAGATCACCATGGGCAAGGACCTTGATGGCAGAGAGGCTCTGTTTTCTATGGAAAACTATGTCTATATGGCGAGCCCTAGGAGTTCGGGAGCAAACTCCCCTGATTGTCAACGATACAGCCTGCAGCCAAAATAAGATGAGAATGACAAAGGCATCCGGATTAACTTTGATCCTTGGATGTCTCAATTACGACAGGCAGTGATGTGGTTCAAGCCTTCAGGTTGATAGGTAATTGGGCTGTTGCGTCGAAAGGGTGGAGTACTGGTGTCTCCGGATCATTGGTCACTGAAGTGGGGCTGCAAATTATGATGGTGTTGGATCATATCTTTGAATGAATTTGTTTTCTTTGCTGCTTGTTCTGGATGGGTAGTACTTTCTTTTGTTATGCATATTACTTGTCATTTGGTCATCCTCATCTATGTCACTCTTACTATGTAATAGTTGCCTCTGTTTAGAATGTCATTCTTGTCTGGAGCACGAGAGTCTGAGCACTCCAGATGGGTGCGTTTTGGTGGTGTAGGAAGACTTCTTATGAACTATCATGTCTTGTTGTTTATGTCAGTAGTAGTTACTAGTCAGTGTTTGAATGTTGTATATATCGTTGTTTCGAACTGTTTATTGTCTAGAATTACTGGTGGACTAAATGAGGGCATCACCATTCTCCAGTGTTCAGAGTGTATCTCCTTTTTTCAAGTTATATAATTTGAGCTCAGTGTCTTTTCGATGATGTACACTTGTTTGGGCCAGTGAGGTGTCATTGAATATGGGCCGAGTAGTAACGCAATGCCAAACAGGTCAATTATGACTCTCAGGCCGGGCTCTCAAAAGATCCTAAAAAAGGTCGGGTTCTCCAAAAAATAAAGAATAAGGACTCTTAGGCTGACATGTGGGCGCCACCGATGTTTTCGTGCGCTTGCGCGCCGAGAGCATATTGGCGCGTGTTCGATATTCATGCTACCTTTTCATCCCCAATCTCCCGCCCCTCCCCCACCTCTGGAATCTCGATTCCTACTCCAGTTCCCTCAAATCCCCCTCCTATACTCCATGTACTCAAGCGCACTATCATGTCATCGGTCAATGCGGATCTCCAAGCCGGAGATCCTGAGGTCCGTCCCGCCTTCGGTCGTTGCGTGCTGTAGCTCAACAGTGGCATGGCGGTGTTTGATGACCAGTTTACCGGCAAAGTGCTGATGGTAACTGAGGGAGTCCTGGATTAGGGGGTATCTGGATAGCCAGATTATATCCTTTGGCCGAACTGTTGGACTATGAAGATACAAGATTGAAGACTTCGTCCCGTGTCTGGATGGGACTCTCCTTGGCGTGGAAGGCAAGCTTGGCAATACGGATATGTAGATCTCGTTCCTTTTAACCGACTTTGTGTAACCCTAGCCCCCTCCAGTGTCTATATAAATCGAAGGGTTTAGTCCGTAGGACGAACAACATACAATCGTACCATAGGCTAGCTTCTAGGGTTTAGCCTCTTTGATCTCGTGGTAGATCAACTCTTGTACTAGTCATATTATCAAGAACAATCAAGCAGGATGTAGGGTTTTACCTCCATCAAGAGGGCCCAAACCTGGGTAAACATCGTGTCCCCTGCCTCTTGTTACCATCCGCCTAGACGCACAGTTCGGGACCCCCTACCCGAGATCCGCCGGTTTTGACACCGACATTGGTGCTTTCATTGAGAGTTCCTCTGTGTCATCATCATTAGGCTTGATGGCTCCTTCAATCATCGATAGCGATGCAGTCCAGGGTGAGACTTTTCTCCCAGACAGATCTTTGTATTCGGCAGCTTTGCACAGCGGGCCAACTCGCTTGGCCATCTGGAGCAGATCGAGAGTTACGCCCCTGGCCACCAGGTCAGGTTTGGAAGCTTAAACTACACGGCCGACATCCGCGGAGACTTGATCTTCGACGGATTCAAGCCCCTGCCAAGTGCGCCACACGGTCATGATGAGCATGATTTAGCTCTACCATCAGACGGTGTTCAGGAGATCCCACCGGCAACCGCTCCGACCCTCAATTCGGAGCCAATTGCGCCATCCATGGACGGGTGGATAGACCCCGCCACGGAGGCCGCATTCTCAGCGGCGATCGAGCCGAGTATCGACCTTACCCTTCACGGGAGCCGTGACGCTGAACTGTCGGATTCTTCCCCAGCCACGGACTCCGAACCGCCTACGCCCGTGCCTATCGAATCCGACTGGGCGCCGATCATCGATTTCACCTCCGCGGATATCTTTCAGCACTCACCCTTTCGTGACATACTAAACTCATTAAGGTCTCTCTCCTTGTCAGGAGAGTCCTGGCCGAACTATGTCCGGCAGGATTGGGATGCGGATGATGAAGAAATTCGCCGCCCACCCACCACCCACTTAGTAGCCACTGTCGACGATTTGACAGACATGCTCGACTTTGACTCCGAAGACATCAACGGTATGGACGATGATGCAGGAGACGAATAGAGCCACTGCCCACAGGGCACTGGACGCCCATTCCATCATATGATGTATACATGGTGGACACACCCAAAGAAAACGACAATGAGGAACGGAAGGACACATCGAAGGATCGTTCCCTCGAGAAGTAGTCAAAGCGGCAGCGTAAGCGTCGCTCCAAATCCCGCCTCGGCAGAAACAACAATCATATAGACCCAGCGATAGAATAGGGTGAGCCAGCGGACGACAAACACGGCATTGAACCACCGTCCGACCACAGCAACACAGAAAATCAAACCGAACAACCCAACTCCGGCGAAGGTAACAGTCCGGATGACATCACACCGGACGGGCACCCGAAGCAACAGAATACCCATCAAAGGCTTGTTGCCACTGCGAGGAGTCTGAAAAAGCAGAAGCAAAGGCTCAGGGCTGCACAAGACACACTCAGAATCATATGGAGTGAAGTACTCAACACTACAGCAAAATACGGCTGTAGTCGCCACACAAAGAGCTACCCGGAGCGAAAGCTGCTACCTGAATTCGATAAGGAGGCCTTAGATCCCCCGCAATCAAAAAACAAAATAGCCATCCGGTCGGATAGACAACCTCGTGGCCAACATAGAGCGGCAAACGACGCCGCACACAAGCCAGTACGCGATCCACACGAGGGCTCGCATCAAAAGGACGGCGCACCCAGATCCATCTACGGGCCAAGTAAGCGCGCTCTAGCACGGAACGCAACAAAAAAATCCGAACACCATGGTACACCCAAATACAGGGGTTCCGCGCACCCCCTATGTTTCACCGATGAGGTGCTGGACCATGAATTTCCAGAGGGATTCAAACCCGTGAACATAGAGGCGTACGACGGAACGACAGACCCTGGGGTCTGGATTGAGGACTACATCCTCCATATCCACATGGCTCGAGGAGACGATCTCCATGCCATCAAGTACTTACCCCTCAAGCTCAAAGGGCCAGCTCGGCACTGGCTTAAAAGCCTCCCCTAAAAGTCCATTGGAAGCTGGGAGGAGCTCGAAGAAGCTTTTCAGGCAAATCTTCAAGGGACCTATGTCCGACCACCGGATGCAAACGATTTAAGTCATATAACTCAACAGCCCGGAGAGTCAGCCTAAAAGCTTTGGAACAGGTTTCTCACTAAAAAGAACCAAATAGTCGACTGTCCAGACACCGAAGCCTTAGCAGCTTTCAAGCACAGCGTTCGAGATGAATGGCTTGCCAGACACCTCGGCCAAGATGAGCCGAGAACAATGGCAGCATTAACAAGCCTCATGACCCGCTTTTGCGCGGGCGAGGACAGCTAGTTAGCCTAATATAGCACCAGCGACCCAAGTACATCCGAAGTCAGGGACGGAAACGGGAAGCCACGACGCAGCAAAAACAAGCGCCGGAATAAAGAAGACAGCCCGCAGAGCACGGCGGTAAATGCCGTATTCAGAAGCTCTCGGACAGGTTAGCAAAAGCTGCCCTCGAAAGGCAACAGAGACGAACTGTCCAGCCTAAACAAGATTCTGGACAAAATATGTCAGATCCACAGCACCCCCGATAAACCCGCAAATCATACCCATAGAGAATGTTGGGTCTTCAAGCTGTCTGGCAAACTCAACGCCGAACACAAGGGGCAGGATACGCCAAGTGAAGACAAGGACGAGCCACGCAAGCAAAGCACTGGGGAATAGAAGAAATTCCCACCAGAAGTCAAAATAGTAAACGTGTTACACGTGACAAAGGGAAGAAACATAGCGGCACTCCTAGAGACACATGCCCCAGGGCCTATCACCGTGGAGTTCTGCCACTGGTCGTCCCAACCGATCACCTTTGACCATCGGGATTACTCGGCAAGTATCCGGCATGCAGGATGGGCTGCCTTGGTGTTAGACCCGATAATTGACGGATACCACTTCACACGAGTCCTGATGGACGACGGCAGTAGTTTAAACCTGATATATCAGGACACAGTCCGCAAAATGGGGATAGACCCAACAAAAATCAGCCATAGCAATACTACCTTTAAAGGAGTAACGCCAGGCCCAGAAGCCCATTGCACGGGCTCCCTGCTACTAGAGGTTATATTCGGCTTTCCCGATAACTTCCCCAGCGAAAATTTAACCTTCCACATCGCTCCGTTCCAAAGTGGCTATCAAGCACTACTCGGACGCGAAGCTTTCGCTCGCTTTAACGCAATACCGCATTACGCTTCTCTCATGCTCAAGATGCCCGGTCCACGTGGCATCATTATAGTAAATGGAAATATTGAGCGCTACTTGTGCGCGGAAGACCGTGTGGCCGCCTTGGCAGCCGCACACTAGATGGCCTCACCAACTAGAGCATCTCACAGGTCGTTAAGACCACGGACATGGTTAGATGAGTCCAGTGCAACTATATATAATTAATACAGGTTTGATGGCTATACCCCTATAACAATACAAGGGGCTCAAAGCGTGTAAACAAGTGACAATTAGGCTCAACTTTACTCATCTTGAACTGTACATGGTTTATTTAGTATAACCTACCATTTTGCACGACAACTTTGCAAATAAGTTCCTCTCTTTTATAGATGACCATTGTGCTACACCCGTCCAGGATACGGCACAACAGAGACACAGGCGCAGACGTGCGGCAGGGACCCGTTTCAAGGATTCTTTTTAGATTAAGACCCTGTGTAAACCTTTTTTTACTGTCTCTTGTTGATACACATCCCACGGTTTCTCAGTACAATTGAGAATGATGCTGACGTATTGACATGTGGACACGTCAGAATATTGCACGTACCTGGACACCAGGGGCTTATTACAAAGGGCACTATTTAAGCCCGGTTTACACCATAAAGACCGAATACCTTAGGGAGTGTTCGGCGTCGCGAGTTTGGCCTTATATGCATCAACTCTGAATCATGTCTTTGGTCAAATGTTGGGTTTGCCCGGCTCCTGTGTTTTGCTGCCTTACATTCCACTCTATCGGCTAAGGCGGCACCAGGAGAACTACTGCGATTGTGCCCTGGTTCATCCGGATGAGCACCTCAGTAGAGAAAGCCGAAAACTGACTGTCATGATATAGCGTGAGACTAGTCAACCACTCGATGACCTAGCGGAATCTTCGGGATTCCTCCGCCTTAACGAAGGGCCGTTTCCCGGCCAGGCATGTACGCGCCCCGAATTTGGATGAGCGCGGAGCCACCAGGGGCTATATAGTAGCCCCACTGTCAAACTCCTCTAGCTAAGTGAAAGTGTTAAAGCATTATAGTCTGATTGCCTAGTTCGCTGCGCTATCACCTCCTTAATGGACCAAGACATTGGATCAAGTGTGAACATGCGTCTTCTACAAACACCCCCGCATTATATGCGTGGGGGCTGAAGTCGACGACTGCCATCTTTCAGGTTATATACACATATACATACACGGCCGCACAGGAGGCATCATAGTACTTTTGGGAAAAAGTATAAATACAGCCTTGATAAACTCAATAAAACATTGTTTTTACAATGGGAATACATGTCACTCAAACATAATATTCTTCGAGCACTAAGCCTCTATCCAACGAGCGCCTTCAAGAACTTCTTCAAAGTAGTGCTCGGCAGCCACTCGGCCTATGGCCGAACCCTATGCCGCAATAGTGGTGGCATCCATCTCCACCCAGTATGTTTTGACATGGGCAAGGGCCATCCGCGAGCCTTCTATGAACGCCGACCTCTTTACAGCATCGATGTGTGGCACAACACCAAGGAATTGTTGCACTAAGCTAAAGTAGCTATTCGGCCTTGGCCCTCTCGGCCACAGATGATCCACAACGTACCTCATGGCAAGTCCGGATAATCTATGGAGCACGTCCCACTCGTCCATTTGCTCATTCAACATCAGCGGACGGGCTGGAGCATGAAACTGTGACCAAAACAGTTTTTCCACTTTGTGATTTGTCCGATCCTTGAAGAACTCGGCTGCATCAGGAGCACTTGCAGCCAAATCCACGTAGGCGTCCGTAGAACTCCATAGCTGGTCCAAAGGTGCATACTTCGGATCCCCGAACTTAGTCTGCAACAAGAAGGGCTTCCCAGATACAATATTCGGAGCTTGATGCAGCTCCTCCTTCGTCGCTCTAATTTTGGAGCGGGCTTCCTTGGCAGTCACCCGGGCCTTTTCCACGTCCGTCGCCTTCGCTCGGTTTTCTTCTTCAAGAAGCTGGTAATGGTCAGCAGCATCTTTTAACTCTACAACCATCTTGGCTATTTTTTCTTTGCTCTTGCAATGCGCGGCCTGTTCGGCCCTTAACTCTTCGGCCGCCTTTAAAGCGGCCGCATTGCTACTCCTTGCTTGCTCCTTGGCTCGGGCAAGCTCCGCCCGAAGGGTCTCCATGGTGGCAGCTCCATCTGTAGTCACAACATATTAAAGATACTGGCATCATGCTGCTCTTATTATGTGACAATCACCAGAAAAATCACTGACCCCGTGCCTCGTCAAGCCGCTTGTTGACAAGCACGATGTCGGCATCTGCCACATCCAGCTGCCGCTTTAGTTCGGCAAACCCATCAGTCCGGCTAGCCACCGGAGGTTCAACCACCTGTGCATAAAGGTGGTCTGATTATTACCTGGGACTATGATCCTCTGTTTGCCGCCGTTTTCGACGACAACCAGAGTCTCAGGGGCTACTATCTACATAGGGCACATCTAAAAATGTGCGGTACTGTCAGAAATGTACATCATTTCACGTACCTCAAAACCCGTCAGTAGACTCATAAAGGCTTCATGCAACCCACTTTCGGCGGACGAAATCCTTTCAATCACCGTACCCATCAACGTGCGGTGCTCTTTTGAGATAGCCGCTTGCTCCAGCAGATCCTTTAGTACGTCCAACCGCACAACAGACGGTGCCAGACTCTTTCGATTGCTCTCTTCGATAGCCGGATACTGAGGTCTTCGGGTGGCCATAGGATTACCTTCTGGCCTTGCCGGATCAGGAGAAACCGTCCACGATGACACCTCGGGGTCGCCCGCCTCGTGAGGTGGTGTGGCAGGGGGAGGCGTTTCACTCTCCATCATCTCTGGAAGAAGATCCCCTGAAGATGAGCTCTGCTGTGAAGGGCTAAGATCCAAACTGCAAGATCAATGCCTTGGTTATTTTTCTCAGCTGCAAAGCGAGATATTTTCATTTACCCTTTTACTTACAGCTCGGTGGAGGGCTGATCACCCTAGAGGGCATAGTGCGGCCAGAGTATCCCCCAGGGCAGGACCCTCCGGCGGAGATTTCTTCCCCCGTTTGGAGACCATTTTCTCTGGGTCCTCAGAGGCGGTTCTCTTCCGTCCCTGGGGAGAGGAAGTTTCAGTTCCTCCCCCCTGGCTAACCTCCTTCACGGAGGCGCTAGCCTCCTTGTTCCCCCCCTTTATCTTCTCCTGAGGGCGCTTGATCAGGCGCGATCTCTAGCATCCTGGTTAGCACGGGATTTGGTGAGGTCTCAGGGAGGGGGGCCGAACACCTGATCAACTTTGCCTTCGCTATCCAATCCTGGGTCAAAGAGCGGCTTTTTTAGGGCAATGTTGCGATAAATAAACAGACAGTGTGTTCGGATGCGGGGTTACTTACTTGGGTATCTAGGCGATTGCAGCTCAGACCTACATCCTCAGTGGTGTCCAGACACATTATTTGTGGTCCAAAGAACAATTTACATCTCTTCGCGCATCATGCCGAGGAAATGTTGAATAGCTCGCGGTCCTTCCGGGTTGAATTCCCACATGCGAAGGGGCCGGCGTTTGCAAGGCTGGACTTGACGAACTAGCATTACTTGCACTACCATAACCAGACTGAAATCTCTCTCAAAGAGATCTCAAATATGGCTTTGCAGTATTGGCACGTCCTTGGCTGGACCCCAGCTCAGCCCCCTACTGATCCATGACATCAGTTGTGGTGGTGGCCTGAGCGAAAGGTGGGAGCAGCTACCCACTTGGCACTTCGGGGAGCTGTGATGTAGAACCACTCCCGCTGCCACAATCCGGACACCTCTGGGAAGTAACCCTCAGGCCATGGAGCATCAACAATTTTTCTTATTGAAGCGCCTCCGCACGCTGCGTGCTGCCCCTCGATCATCTTCGGCTTCACATCAAAGGTCTTGAGCCACAGGCCGAAGTGAGGGGTAATGCGGAGGAAGGCCTCACATACGACAATAAATGCCGAGATGTGAAGAAGGGAATCCGGGGACAGATCGTGAGAATCTAGCCCGTAATAGAATATAAGACCCCTAACAAAGGGATCTAGAGCGAGGCCTAGTCCTCGGAGGAAGTGGGAGATGGACAGGACGCTCTCGTTGGGTTTGGGAGTAGGGACGACTTGCCCTCGGGCAGGCAGCCGATGCGAAATTTCGGCGGTCAGATATCTGGCCTCTCTCAACTTCTTGATGTCCTCCTCCGTGACGGAGGAAGGCATCCACCGAGCTTGAAGGTTGGATCCGGACATATTTGAAGGTCCGAAGTGCCTAAACCTGAGCTTTGGGTGTTGGAACTCGAGGCGGGAGGTGGATTCGATTAAGATCGAGAGGAAAAGGCCTTGTCCCCTTTATAAAGAGGGTGAATATCAGGCGTCCTCCTCGTGGCCATTTGGGACTTGCCTAAGATCTAGGAGTCCTACCAATAGGCACGGTTGTGTTACCCATGTCGGTATTGATGAGAATCTCGTAATAAAGGGGACACGATCTCTGCTTCGACAAGACGTGCCAAGGAAACCACCTCACGAAACATGCTGATATTGTTTATGAAAAATGATTCGAATAAAGACCTGGCTGTGGTGTGATGTCACACTACGGGGTACGTCAGCAGTTAGATTTATGGAAATATTATTCTCTCTACGGTGGTATGTGGAACTTGTTTTGCAGGGCCGGACACGATCCTCGTGTTCAAAATCTTCTCTGAAGTATTCGGAGGAGGAACCCGCCTTGCAATGCCGAAGACAATCTGCGCGCCAGACTCATCATCATTGAAGCCTAGTTCAGGGGCTACTGAGGGAGTCCTGGATTAGGGGGTATCCGGATAGCCGGATTATATCCTTTGGCCGGACTGTTGGACTATGAAGATACAAGATTGAAGACTTCGTCCCGTGTCTGGATGGGACTCTCCTTGGCATGGATATGTAGATCTCCTTCCTTGTAACCGACTCTGTATAACCCTAGCCTCCTCCGGTGTCTATATAAACCGGAGGGTCTAGTCTGTAGGACGAACAACATACAATCATACCATAGGCTAGCTTCTAGGGTTTAGCCTCTTTGATCTCGTGGTAGATCAACTCTTGTACTACTCATATTATCATGAACAATCAAGCAGGACGTAGGGTTTTACCTCCATCAAGAGGGCCCGAACCTGGGTAAACATCGTGGCCCCTACCTCCTGTTACCATCCGCCTAGACGCATAGTTCGGGACCCCCTACCCGAGATCCGCCGGTTTTGACATCGACATTGGTGCTTTCATTGAGAGTTCCTCTGTGTCGTCATCATTAGGCTTGATGGCTCCTTCAATCATCGATAGCGATGCAGTCCAGGGTGATACTTTTCTCCCGGGATAGATATTTGTATTCGGCGGCTTCGCACTGCGGGCCAACTCGCTTGGCCATATGGAGCAGATCGAGAGTTACCCCACACCAGATCTTTGTATTCGGTGGCTTCGCACTGCGGGCCAACTCTTGTACTACTCATATTATCAAGAAAAATCAAGCAGGACATAGGGTTTTACCTCCATCAAGAGGGCCCGAACCTGGGTAAACATAGTGTCCCCTGCCTCCTGTTACCATCCGCCTAGACGCACAGTTCGGGACCCCCTACCCGAGATCCGCCGGTTTTGATACCGACAGTAACCATCAACGGCGACTGGCCTCCCGTCTCGCGGGACGACCTTGTCAAAGCTCTTGGCATTGCCCACGGCATCCAAATAAGTGACTTGCTCGTCGAAGTCTATCCGCCACCGGCTGATTTCTTCGTCAGGTTCCGGACAACTTTTGACTGCAGTCCTGTGTTCGAATCTTCTCGGCGTTTGTTCTACGATGGCGCGCTGGTGAGATTTGATCGGTAGCACCCAGGATGGGGCTTGGTGCCCTCTGATCTCGAGTTTTTAACAAAGCTTACCTTCCACGGCATGCCTCAACATGCTTGGAACAGTGAGTCCATGAATGAGCTTATCAACGACCTTGGAGGTGAGCTCGTAAGTATGTCTGTTCCTCCAGACAGCTAGGAACTGACAGTTATGGCAAGGATGTAACACCCACGATGCAGCTATATCTCCCACGTGTCGGAGCACGACTTAGAGGCATAACAGCATAGTAGGGATGTCGCAAGAGGGGTAATATTTACACATCCCATGTACTGAATAAGAAAGGGATAGAGAGTTGGCTTACAATCGCCACTTCACACAATACATAAATATAGCATTACATCATCCAGAATACAATCAAGGTCCGACTACGGAACCAAAAGAAAGACAACCCCAAATGCATAGATCCCCGATCGCCCCGACTGGGCTCCACTACTGATCAACTTGAAATGAAACAACACAACGAACACGATCTTCATCGAGCTCCCACTTGAGCTCAACTGCGTCATCTGCACTGGTATCAACGGCACCTGCAACTGGTTTTGGAAGTAATCTGTGAGTCACGGGGACTCAACAATCTCACACCCTCGCGATCAAGACTATTTAAGCTTATGGGTAGGAAAAAGGATAGTGAGGTGGAGCTGCAGCAAGCACTAGCATATATGGTGGCTAACTTACGCAAATGAGAGCAAGAAGAGAAGCAAAGCACGATCATGAACTATAAGTGATCCTGAAACTACTTACGTTCAAGCGTAACACAAGAACCGTATTCACTTCCCGGACTCCGCCGAGAAGAGACCATCACGGCCACACACGCGGTTGATGCATTTTAAATTAAGTTAAGTGTCAAGTTCTCTACAACCGGATATTAACAAATTCCCATCTGCCCATAACCACGGGCATGGCTTTCGAAAGTTCAAAACCCTGCAGGGGTGTCCCAACTTAGCCCATCACAATCTCTCACGGTCAACGAAGGTTATTCCTTCTCCCAGGAAGACCCGATCAGACTCGGAATCCCGGTTACAAGACATCTCGACAATGGTAAAACAAGACCAGCATGACCGCCCGATGCGCCGACATCCTGATAGGAGCTGCACATATCTCGTTCTCAAGGCAACACCGGATGAACACTACGTACAGCTAAAACCAGCCCTCAAGTTTCCCCGAGGTGGCGCCGCAAGTGGCTCTGGTTCGGACCAACACATAGACAAGCACTAGCCCGGGGGGGGGGGGTTAAAATAAAGATGACCCTTGAGTCTGCGAACCCAAGGGAAAAAAGTCTAGGTGGCAAATGGTAAAACAAAGGTTGGGCCTTACTGGAGGAGTTTTATTCAAGGCGAACTGTCAAGGGGTTCCCATTATAACCCAACCGTGTAAGGAACGCAAAATCAAGGAACATAACACCGGTATGACGAAAACTAGGGCGGCAAGAGTGGAACAAAACACCAGGCATAAGGCCGAGCCTTCCACCCTTTACAAAGTATATAGGTGCATTAAGTAAATAAGATATATTGTGATATCCCAACATATCCATGTTCCAACATGGAACAATCTTCAGCTTCACCTGCAACTAGCAACACTATAAGAGGGGCTGAGCAAAGCAGTAACATAGCCAAACAACGGTTTGCTAGGAAAAGGTGGGTTAGAGGCTTGACATGGCAATATGGGAGGCATGATATAGCAAGTGGTAGGTATCGCAGCAAAGCAAAAGAGCGAGCAACTAGCAATCAAAGATAGAAGTGATTTCGAGGGAATGGTCATCTTGCCTGAGATCCCGCAAGGAAGAAGAACGAGTCCATGAAGAAGACAAACGGACGTAGTCGAACGGATCCGCACAAATGCGACGTTGTCGGAACTAACCAGAAGAAGCAACACCGGAAAGATGGAAACAACATAGTAAACAACCATCACATCAACATGGCATGATGCACAACCAAGTATGATGCATGTCCGGTTTAAAGAGGCAAGGCAAAGTGCACAAACAATACTACAAATTAAGTGGAGCTCAATATGCAATGAGTTGCATATTGACGGAACACCACATCAATTATTTAGTCCACTCCCGGTTAGGTACTCACAATATTAAATGTTGTTAAACATGGCAAGAGGTGAAACATAAGTAAACTACACAATCTAAGCAATTTAAATGGGGCTGGAAACATCAAAAAACAATTCCGGTAAATCCCCATATGCATTTAACAATTTAATGCAAACACCAAATTAAACATTTTAAAAGTTGTTAGCATGATGCGGATGGCATACAAGTTTATGCAATTTTAATGAAAATGTTGATAAGAGCATTATGAAGCATTTGTCACCGTGGTGGAAAGAAAGGGTGCCACGGCGACGAATCCGGAAATGATGCCACGGCAACACATCGGTTCCGGTAGCTCGATTTAGATGCCGGTGCAAAAGGAAGTGTGGAGGGAACGTGCAAAAGATGGTAGGGTGATCCCGGATTCCGGGTGCCCCACGGGTTCGCGGCAAGGCTAACGAGGAACGTGCAAGGATCAATCCGGACATGGTGCAGACAACGGGTGCATCTCATACAACACATGCAAACGTTCTCGGACGGTCGTCTCGGGGTTATACCATCGAAGCGTGCGTTATCGGAGGGGTTCAAGTTCGATGTGGTGTAGGGGAAGTAGATGTTCTTGGGACGTTCGCAGTGGAAGTAGTCGTTCTCGCATGCTCTAGGGTTGATGGTAGAGGTTCTCCCAATCTCGACGACGATAGTGGTACATGTTTATCATAGCACGAGTTTCCGTAGATGTTCGGGGTCATGGCGAGGAACTTGATGCATTGTTGAACTTGGCGTCCAAGGAATTTCGTGTAGTCGTACATGAGTCATAGTCGAACTTGATGGTTTGGTTACACGGTTCTTCGGAGACAGTAGTTGTTCCCGGTTCATAGGCGAGCTTGACGGATCCGAGGCTCCGGCCATCGGGGTACTTGGCGCAACGCCGTGTAGTTGTACACATTCCGTAGATGTTCATGTCATCGGTGTCGTGGTACTTGGGGTCTTCAGACTTGACGAATCCGAGGGCTTCGGGGTTCACCGTTGAACTTGATGAAACCCACGGCGACGGAGAGGTACGCGTTGGCGGTAGTCGTTCGGGCGAAGAGCGTCGTTGAACTTGGCGGGCATCGCGTAGTCGTACATCTCGCCGGTAGTCGTTCACGTTCGTATTGGTACGTGTCATCGAGGGACTTGGTGCATCCAAGACCTTTGGGCTCACGGTACGTGGCACTTGAGGTTCCAAATCCGGTTTCGAATGCGTCCACGCAAGACATCACAGGTGCAAAGAGGCAACGACTTGGCGCCGTTTTGGACATCATGTGAGGATGCTCCTGACGCTCGCGGACGGCGTGTGGGGGTGCAGGGAGGACGCGACGGAGTCGTTCTTGACCTTCCAGTCAAAATGAGGGGGCCGACAAAGCTGGAAGAAGGCAGCAACCATGGCAGGGCTCGAGCTCTTGCTGCTGGTCGGAACGAGGGATGGCAAGGCGAAGAAGGTGCACAGCGGGGCTTGACGGATCCGGATGGGGGCGGTGCGAGACGATGCGGGCGAGCGTAGGCACGTAGCAGAGGAGGCCGGTACAGAGCAGAGGCAGAGGAGGACCTCCTGGGCGTGGCAGTCGCGAGGACGACCTACTGGTGCTTCTCACCGGCGAGAGGATAGCAAGGGAGGAGCCAGCAGGGGCGCGCACGAGGGCAGCAGAGGGAGGTGGCGGCAAGGAGAAGCGGGAGGAGAGGCGCCGTGGGAGGAACTAGCGCGGGGAGCCGGCGACGCAGGAACCGGGAGCTGTGGCGGAGGAGATGGATGCGAGCGCGGGTGCCAGAGAGAGGGAGAGGAGAGGTAGCGAGCAAGGGAGAGAACGATAGGGAGAAAGGAGTACGGACGAGAGGAGGGGTCGAGCATGGGTCTCCTGGCTGCGGAGGGAGAGGGAATCGGGAGAGGTGGCTCGGGCACTAGGGTTAGCTATAGGTGGGCTGAGGCTGCTGGAGGCTCAACTGACCAACTGGGCTGCGCTAGGATTCTCCTCTCTCCCTCATTCTCTCGTACCAGAAAAGAAAGGAAAGAAAAAATAAAAAAGGTAAGAGAAGGGACTTGGGCAAAGGGTATTTTCTTGGTGTCGCAAAAAATGAGTTTGACCCAAGAAAATTAGAAGTGGCATAAACGAAAGGTATTAATTCAAACTCATTTGAATTTATTCAAATGGGTTTGAACTCGGACTAGGTAAAAGGAAGGTCCAAAAAAATGTTCGGTTTTTTGGAGGAACATCGATAAAAGGAGAAGGAGTTGTCGGCAAGGTTTTGGAGTCGAACTTGAAATAGAAAAGACATGGGGAAAATTTGCAAGTGTGTTAGAATATTTATTATAGCTCCCTAATATATTGCGCGGATATGTTATATAGAGAAATCACCATGTGAGTTCCCTCAATTTAAATGGATCGAAGATCCATACGATTTGATTGGTTGAGTTTTTAAAAATTAAATGACATGATGCAAAGCACATGATGCAAGGAACCAAACAAAACACACGATGGAACTCGGAAAACATGGAAGGCTTCTGGAGCTCCGGTCTTGGGGCGTCACAACACTCCACCACTACGAGAGGATCTCGACCCAAGATCCTAGGGATGGCACCGGAGAAAAAGGAAGATCAAGGGGAAGAGGTAAAACTAAGTTGCTTCTTGGACAAACGAATGAAACCACAAACCTTTAGAGGTTAAACCATTGGAAAGAAGAATACAATGGAGATGAACGAAGTTGAAAACACTCTGTTAGAAAAGAGGAACAAGGAACATTACGAGAACATAGTAGGTTGAAAGACATAAGAAAAGGGTTGCAATGGACAAGAAGTACATGCAAGCACTCCGGTAGAAACGAGATGCAAGACTTGATAAGATGAAAAGAACTTGAGCAGAGGACACAACACTCCGGTTAAATGGATAAGCAAGAAAAGAACATGATCCTCACAACTGGAGATGATGAGAGAAGAGAGCAACATCACAATGCCTCCGGAAGAAGAAAGGATGGAATGGAATGAACGGAGGGAAACAAGATCTTGAGAGAGCACGCTTACAACATATTATCGAACATAGTTATTGGATTATCAACAACAAAAAGATAAGCTTGATGTGGGCTTATGGAAACATCTCAAAACTTAGGTGAAATTCTGCCAGTAGCAGAAATAATAGATTGAATTGACGTCAACAAGGAGATGAGAAGCTTATTTCATCGAGAGGTTAAATGAAGAACTTGGATCATTTATGAGCACCATAAATAGCAACAATCCTTAGGGAAATCTTTAGGTGAAATATAACCCAAGATAACTCCAATGAAGAGATTAATGGATTTAAAATACCTCATTCTTGATAACTTGTGAATCGTGAAACACGGAGGGAAATTATCAAGAATAACATAACACCACCTGAAAAGATAAGATAGAAAGAATAGCACTTCGGAATGCAAGATGAAGAATACTTGAGCTCCTTTGAAAAGAATCTTGATGAGCACTTCGAGAAAGAATTAAATCCTTGGTGAACCATCATGTAGAACCTCCATGAAGAACTCCGGTAATAAAAGGATGATAAGAAGAACGAGGAGTTGAAAACAAAGGTGAAGCCTAGCAATGATTTAGATGGATCTTCGTGATGATATGATGCGGAAAACATGAAACTCCAGAAAAAAGAAAAGATGAAACAATTTAAACCGAGAATTTGATGAGCCTCCGGAATAAGGGACTGAATATCCTCGATGAAACAAGAATAAGAATTAAATTATGCTTATCCTTCACCAATTTAAATTGATGGCACACAATGGATTGCATACAACTTATTCCCGTTGCAAAGGATTGAAGAGATATATAGCACAGACTTGCGAAGGTCTTCACGGAACCACCGGTAGGACTGAAACATGAATAAATTAATATGATAAAGAAGGAAGGGAAAAATCTTGAATGAACCACCGTAAGAATTGAAAAATGAACGTAGCAAAGGCACAATTCACTGGGAAGAATTGGAAAATGAATGAAGATAACTTGAAGGAATTTACATACATGAGAACGAATAGATCCGAGATGATTAGAGAATAATTGAATGATGCACAGGTTAGATTTGGAGAACGAGAGCTGAAAGCTAAGAATGAATAAACCCGAAATGATGGCCTTCGGAGAATCAAACTAAAAAGAATCTTGAATTGCTCCGAATAGGTGAAAAGAATTCTCACAATCGAAAACAATTATGAGAGGATGGTATCAAGCTTGAACTATGCATCTCTGAGAGAATGGATAAGATTGAAGAGAAATTCTTCTTCGGTCTTCAAATGTTGAGAACGACGATGAGAAGCACCACCAAGAATTGTTGAGATACTCCGGGATGACGAATTTAAAGGTTGAACCAACGGTGAAAAGAATTTGACAGATCTTGGAGAAATACATATGACTGATGACAATTCATTCTTACGTCAAACTATGAAAGTTTTGAGGATAGCTCCGGAAAAATAGAAGAGTCAGGTAAGATCCTGGGAAAAGACCTGTCGGTTAGGGCCCCCTCAAAAGAAACACCTATGGAACGATTTTGAAGAGAGATCACACCGATTGAATTAAATGGATTGAATGAGATAACAACCTTGAAATAACTTGAATGGCTCGAGAATGTAACCGTGAGTCTTCTGAGATATCTTCAGCACTTCGGAACAATTGAATAACGAGAAGTGGATGATTAAGAAGAGCACCGGCATGAGAAAACATTTGAAATGAGGAAAGGGATACACTCAACACCAAAAGCTTGAATTGCATCCACCGGAGAAGAAAGAAAATGAAGAATGATGAACTAGTAGAACATCTTCAAGAGAACCACCGAGTAAGAACGTTCATTGAAAAGAATGGAGAGACTTCACTTCCATAAAATGGATAACAAATTAAGAAATCCGAGTCCTTGAAGGGAAAGGGTGGGAGGGTGGGAAAACAAAGGCAGCTTGGGAAGGATGAAACAAACACAGTTGAGAGAGCTTAGAATAGATCTTGTAAATGTTGAAAAGATCGGATCCACTTGAAGAGAAACACACCGGTTGAAAAGGATTGACATGACAATCTTGAATATCATGAAGGATTAGTATTCACATAGAAATATAAGAACACCACTTAGGAAAAGGTATGGAATCAACACTTGACTTTGAAGCAACTCGAATACCACAACTGAAAACAAAACAAAGGATTGGCTTGCAGAATAAGCCGGAACAAACATATGATAGAGATTTCGTCCAAAGTTTTCATGGTGGGGCCCACACGGGCTCGATCGTACAGCACCATCATGTACAAGGCAGTGCACATGACACACGAAGCGTCCCCGAGTCAGCATAGCCAAGGACTCTTTAAGACACAACGAGACCAGTATAAAACCAACCGTGGATGGGAGGACCACTAGACGTCGAACCCCAATCTCATATCATGCATCTGTCGGAAAGATATCCTAAGAGCTACTTGAATTCCCACTTATAAACTCCTGAAACTTTCCGGTTATGCAATCAGGTGTTGGGGATACAGGGGAAGCATAATATCTCACCCAAAACTAGCAAATCCTACATCCAGCTGTATCCATCCTTCAACACATAACCAAGAAACCTTCGGAAATCATTTACCCCAACCTTCGAAAAGCATCCATTATATGAGTTATGGAAATACTCCCAAACTCCCGTCCCAGTACTGGGTGCCGTCGAGGTTATCTCACCAACAACTGCATAAAAGAGATTTTCGATATCGGCGAAACTCAGGTATTCCAGAACTGCAACGATAAAATTGTGACGACAACACCTCGGAGCTCAACTCCCCGGGACACTGCCACAACCCCTAAATGTCAGGAGGCACCAAGAACAATGTTCTCGTCACAAAACCATCGGAATGATTCCAAGATACCCGCGTGATCCTAAAAAAATTCGTGAAATTTGAGAAGAGAAGAGTCAAAACTCTACATCAGGAGGCCTCACCAGAGCGACAAAGGGACTGAGGAGCAAAAAGAATCCTACTCTCTGATATCATATAATCCTATATGACTCAAAACTTTTTTCTAGACTCAACAACGCCAGCGATTCGATCAAGCAGGGGGCTCCTAAGTCGGGGAAGGCTCTGATTACCAACTTGTAACACCCACGATGCAGCTATATCCCCCACGTGCCGCAGCATGACTTAGAGGCATAACCACATAGTAGGCATGTAGCAAGAGGGGTAATCTTTACACATCCCATGTACTAAATAAGAAAGGGATAAAGAGTTGGCTTACAATCGCCACTTCACGCAATACATAAATATAGCATTACATCATCCGGAATACAATCAAGGTCTGACTACGGAACCAAAATAAAGACAACCCCAAATGCATAGATCCCCGATCGCCCCGACTGGGCTCCACTACTGATCAACTGGAAATGAAACAACACAACGAACACGATCTTCATCGAGCTCCCACTTGAGCTCAGCTGCGTCATATGCATTGGTATCAACAGCACCTGCAACACGTTTTGGAAGTAATCTGTGAGTCACAGGGACTCAGCAATCTCAAGACTACTTAAGCTTATGGGTAGGAAAAAGGATAGTGTGGTGGAGCTGCAGCAAGCACTAGCATATATGGTGGCTAGCTTACGCAAATGAGAGCGAGAAGAGAAGCAAAGCATGGTCGTGAACTAGAAGTACTCAAGAAGTGATCCAGAAACTACTTATGTTCAAGCATAACACAAGAACCGTGTTCACTTCCCGAACTCCGCCGAGAAGAGACCATCACGGCTACACACGCGGTTGATGCATTTTAAATTAAGTTAAGTGTCAAGTTTCTACAACCGAATATTAACAAATTCCCATCTGCCCACAACCGTGGGCACGGTTTTCAAAAGTTCAAAACCCTGCAGGGGTGTCCCAACTTAGCCCATCACAAGCTCTCACGGTCAACGAAGGATATTCCTTCTCCCCCGATCAGACTCGGAATCCCGGTTACAAGACATCCCGACAATGGTAAAACAAGACCAGCAAGACCGCTCGATGCGCCGACATCCTGATAGGAGCTGCACATATCTCGTTCTCGGGGCAACTACGGATGAACACTACATACATCTAAGACCAGCCCTCAAGGTTCCCCGAGGTGGCGCCGCAAGTGGCTCTGGTTCGGACCAACACTTAGACAAGCACTGGCCCAGGGGGGTTAAAATAAAGATGACCCTTGAGTCTGCAGAACCCAAGGGAAAAAAAGTCTAGGTGGCAAATGGTAAAACCAAGGTTGGGCCTTGCTGGAGGAGTTTTATTCAAGGCGAACCGTCAAGGGGTTCCCATTATAACCCAACCGCGTAAGGAACGCAAAATCAAGGAACATAACACCGGTATGACGGAAACTAGGGCGGCAAGAGTGGAACAAAACACCAGGCATAAGGCCGAGCCTTCCACCCTTTACCAAGTATATAGGTGCATTAAGTAAATAAGATATATTGTGATATCCCAACATATCCATGTTCCAACATGGAACAATCTTCAGCTTCACCTGCAGCTAGCAACGCTATAAGAGGGGCTGAGCAAAGCGGTAACATAGCCAAACAACGGTTTGCTAGGACAAGGTGGGTTAGAGGCTTGACATGGCAATATGGGAGGCATGATATAGCAAGTGGTAGGTATTGCAGCAAAGCAAGAGAGCGAGCAACTAGCAAGCAAAGATAGAAGTGATTTCGAGGGTATGGTCATCTTGCCTGAGATCCCGCAAGGAAGAAGAACGAGTCCATGAAGAAGACAAACGGACATAGTCGAACAGATCCTCACAAACGCGATGTTATCGGAACTAACCCGAAGAAGCAACACCGGAAAGAAGCAAACAACATAGTAAACAACCATCACATCAACATGGCATGATGCACAACCAAGCATGAGGCATGTCCGGTTTAAAGAGGCATGGCAAAGTGCACAAACAATACTACAAGTTAAGTGGAGCTCAATATGCAACGAGTTGCATATTGACGGAACACCACATCAATTATGTAGTCCACTGCCGGTTAGGTACTCACAATATTAAATGTTGTTAAACATGGCAAGAGGTGAAACATAAGTAAACTACACAATCTAAGCAATTTAAATGGGGCCGGAAACATCAAACAACAATTCCGGTAAATCCCCATATGCATTTAACAATTTAATGCAAACACCAAATTAAACATTTTAAAAGTTGTTAGCATGATGCGATGGCATACAAGTTTATGCAATTTTAATGAAAATGTTGATAAGAGCATTATGAAGCATTTTTCACCATGGTGGAAAGAAAGGGTGCCACGGCGACAAATCCGAAAATGATGCCACGTCAACACATTCGTTCTGGTAGCTCGATTGAGATGCCGGTGCAAATGGAAGTGTGGCGGGAATGTGCAAAAGATGGTGGGGTACTCCTGGATTCCGGGTGTCCCACGGGTTCGCGGCAAGGCTAACGAGGAACGTGCAAGGATTAATCCGGACATGGTGTAGACAATGGGTGCATCTCATACAACACATGCAAACGTTCTCGGATGGTCGTCTCGAGGTTATACCTTCGAAGCGTGCGTTATCAGAGGGGTTCGACTTCGATGCGGTGTAGGGGAAGTAGACGTTCTCGGGACATTCATAGTGGAAGTAGTTGTTCTCCTATGCTCTAGGGTCGATGGTAGAGGTTCTCGCGATCTCGATGACGGTAGTGGTACGTGTTTATCATAGCACGAGTTTCCGTAGATGTTCAGGGTCACGGCGAGGAACTTGATGCATCATTAAACTTGGCGTCCGAGGAATTTCGTGTAGTCGTACACGAGTCATAGTCGAACTTGACGGTTCCGTACACAGTTCTTCGGAGACAGCAGTTGTTCTCGGTTCGTAGGCGAGGTTACCATATCCGAGGGCTCTAGCCATCGGGGTACTTGGCGCAACGCCGTGTAGTCGTACACATTCCGTAGATGTCCATGTCATCGGTGTCGTGGTACTTGGGGTCTTCAGACTTGATGAATCCGAGGGCTTCGGGGTTCACCGTTGAACTTGACGAAACCCACGGCGACGGAGAGGTACGCGTCGGCGGTAGTCATTCGGGCGAAGAGCGTCGTCGAACTTGGCGGGCATCGCGTAGCCATACATCTAGATGGTAGTCATTCACGTTCGTATTGGTACTTGTCGTCGAGGGACTTGGTGCATCCAAGATCTTTGGGCTCATGGTACTTCGCCCTTGAGGTTCCAAATCCGGTTTCGAATGCATCCACGCAAGACATCACAGGTGCAAAGAGGCAACGACTTGGCGCTGTTCTGGTCGTCACATGAGGATGCTCCTGACGCTCGCGGAAGGCGTGTGGGGGTGCAGGAAGGACGCGAAGGAGCCGTTCTTGACCTGCCAGCCAAAACGAGGGGGCCGACGAAGCTGGAAGAAGGCAGCAGCTATGGAAGGGCTCGAGCTCCTGCTGCTGGTCGGAACAAGGGATGGCGAGGCGAAGAAGGTGCGCAGCTGGGCTTGACGGATCCGGATGGGGGCGGCGCTATATGATGCGGACGAGCGGAAGCGCGTAGCAGAGGAGGCCAGTGTGGAGCAGAGGCGGACGGGCAACTCCTGGGTGCGGCGGCGGCGAGGACGACCTACTGGTGCTTCTCACCGGCGAGAGGACAGCGAGGGAGGAGCCAGTAGGGGTGCGCGCGAGCGCAGCAAAGGGAGGTGGTGGCAAGGAGAAGCGGGAGGAGAGGCGCCGCGGGGGGAACTAGCGCGGGAGCCGGCGACGGAAGAACCGGGAGCTGTGGCGGCGGAGATGGATGCGGGCGCGGGTGCCAGAGAGAGGGAGAGGAGAGGTAGCGAACGAGGGAGAGAACGAGAGGGAGAAAGGGGTACGGGTGAGAGGAGGGGTTGAGCGTGGGTCTCCAGGCGGCGGAGGGAGAGGGAATCAGGAGAGGTGGCTCGGGCACTAGGGTTAGCTGTAGGTGGGCTGAGGCTGCTGGAGGCCCAACTGACCGACTGGGCTGCGCTAGAATTCTCCTCTCTCCCTCATTCTCTTGTACCAGAAAAAAAAAGAAAAAATAAAAAAGGTAAGAGAAGGGACTTGGGCAAAGGGTATTTTCTCGGTGTCGCAAAAAATGAGTTTGACCCAAGAAAATTAGAAGTGGCATAAACGAAAGGTATAAATTCAAACTCATTTGAATTTAATTCAAATGGGTTTGAACTCGGACTAGGTAGGTGGGCTGGGTAAACGAATGTTTGGATTTTTGGACGAACCTCGATAAAAGGAGGAGTTGTCGGCAAGGTTTTGGAGTCGAACTTGAAATAGAAAAGACATGGGGAAAATTTGCAAGTGTGTTAGAATATTTATTATAGCTCCCTAATATATTGGGAGGATATGTTATATAGAGAAATCACCATGTGAGTTCCGTCAATTTAAATGGATCGAAGATCCATATGATTTGATTGGTTGAGTTTTTAAAAATTAAATGACATGATGCAAAGCACATGATGCAAGGAACGAAACAAAACACACGACGAAACTCGGAAAACATGGAAGGCTTCTGGAGCTCCGGTCTTGGGGCGTCACAATGGATGAAGAAGCCGTCCACCATACCGAAGGTGATTGGTGTTGAGATACCGATGCAGGAACGGGGGTTGTACTATTCGTCGCCACCAAGGCCGCCGCAGACCATGTTAGGGATGTACCTGTATCGAGTGTTCGTGCATGTCTAAGAAGTGGTCAATCCATCAATCGAAGTCCTGCCGCCGCCACTGGTTCCAGGGATCGTCGACAGCGTCCATTACAGGAGTCAATGTCAGACTTTCCTCGTGTTGCTCAGAACGATGGATGGCACATGGCCTACTCCATCGTGCGGCGAAGGCCACTGCTTCTTTAGGAGAAGAGGCAGGGCTGGCTGCCTGGATGTGCTCTAATTTGAGGTAACAACTGAATCTTGTCAAATACTAGTTAAATACGAGCTATGGGTGTGAAGCACTGATGTGCCAATACATTTGATTGTGACCTATTCTAATTTTGTACCTGAACTTTTTTAGAAAGGGTTGTACGTCAACTTAATGTGCTAGCATAACTTATTGTGTTGTCTGTCTGTTTTCTTTGCACAACATTCAAGATATTTCCCCGTCATTGATAAAGACGATGAACCGTTATGTACGAGTTCATTGGTTTCAACATAGCCCTACCCGTAGCGATCCACTGCTTCCATCCTGAATATGCCGCCCGCGTGAAATTTTTGTATGCAAGTTCAGTGTGCTATGATGTTCTATATGATTGTGTCAACTATATAAGTTTTTATGGAGCATCGACAATGCATATGGCTGAAAGATGTGTTTACAAGCATCGACCGATGGGTCTCTCTCTCTCCCTCACACACACACACGCACAAGTGGGACCCGTTGAATTATTTCTTTTCTCGTGACAGCTTTTAATTAGGTTCGACTGTAATCTAACTTTTTTCTTAAGTTATTAATTGAGCTCGGTGACTTCAAAAGGTTGTACAGAAGCCTTGTTTGGGCCTTGCCAGCGTCGCTGAATGTGGGCTGAGTAGCCATGTTAGGTTGTACTGTACTACACATGCCTTTTTTTCAACATCAGCAATGCAACTGGGTTGACAGTTGTACACAATATCCGGGTCAACTTCTCCGCCCCACTGGGATGCAAACTTTCCTAGGAGGTATGCATTAGGCTTAACAAGAAAATGGACTTTAAGATATAATAAACGGGTTGTAATTATAATAACTGAGCAGTAACTATAAAAAATGCACCAAACGCATAATTAGTTTAAAAATATATTATTTTTGGAATTTGGAATTTTTCATTTCATTACTTGTTGCGCGCTCAATATTTCATTGGATTTTAACGTAATACAACTTTATTTTGAAATTATATTTAATCTGACTAGAAAGGGACAAAAATATTTCGGATCCCATAAAAATGTGGGAATTTTTTTTGAATTCTGTTTTGAGCGGTTGGTTGAAATTATTAATCTTTTTTTGAGGAATGGATGAAATTATTAATCATTGTCCTAGCTAGAAAATGGGTTGTACTTTTAAAAAACTATAAATGGGCTGTAGTAAATTCCATCAGAATTAAAAAATGGGTTGTACATTCTTACAAATCGCAGATGGGTAATATGTTCTCTGCCACACACTTGTGGGCCTTCTAAGTTGACGCGCCCCCCCAAAAAAACTAAGTTGACACGTATGCAAGGCTTTGTCAACAACACACGGTTCTGGCAGCTGTGGCCGTTTGATGTCCATCCAACGGATGTCGTGCTTCTTCTTCAATCTCGGATATTCTTGCTTCAACCGCCCATAAAATGATTCCCCCCTGACATCTAGGGCGCACCGTTTCGGTGGCTGACCTATGGGCCTACTAAGTTGACGCATACCAAGGGCTTTGTCAACTTAGTCAATATAAACGATTCTAGCTGTAGTGACCGTACGATGTCCAACCACGGCCGTAGTGCTTCTTCAACCTCTGGTCTTCTTGCTCCAGCCACCCAAAGCAGCGTCGGTTGTGCCACGTGCTCCTGCCTCCCGTGGTTGGATGTGATGCTGCGGAGGCCTCCCCGTCCCCTACTACTCCCACCACTGGCTAGGCCATCCCTCTACTCACCCACACCCCCTGTTATTCTGCGGTGACGGTGGCCTCACACCGCAGCGAACCAGTGAACGCTCATACTCTGTCGCGTCTTCCCCGACTCCGCGTTGTCCCCTTCCTAGGCCTCGCAGTCGTCCACCGCCCTGGTGCTCTTGGTGCGGCATGGTCAACGTGGTCAAGGAACAGCTTCCATCTGACAACAAAGACCCACCGGATGGGCAACTGTATGTGGAGAGGCTGACAGCTGGGTCTACGGCCGCGGCAAGGAAGTGCCTCCTTATTATGCGGAAAATAATGATTCCTCCACCTGACAACAAAGACCCACCGGATGGGCAACTGTATTTCGCAAAAAAAACATTTCCCCCCTGACTGCTGGGACCTACCAGCTACATCTTCGCACGCAAGGAAGTGTGTCCGGGAAAAAAACGATTCTCCCCCTGACTACTGGGACCCACCAGCTACATCTTCCCATGCAAGGAAGTTCCTGACAGTCGGGACCCACCTGGTTGAAGCGTACGTAGCGTTGTCATTCTGTTCGTGAATGTGTATGCACATACTGGTCGATGTAGAGGCACGCACGTAGCATGTACACGTATGTACAGTGGCCAGGGTGTAAGAAAGTAAATACGGCCACATACGTACATATGGGCGGGGTCCCGAACACCTACTCGCGCGTACGTACGGCCAGGGCTCGTGTACATGGCTGGGTCGGAACAGAGAAACAACGTCGTCGTCGTGTTCATGGGGAGCAAACCGGCTGGGTCGGGACGGAATGCGTCGTCGTGTTCATCGTGAGGGCTTGGACGGAACAACCGATGAAAACGAGACCTGGCGTACCACAGAACGGAGGAAACGTCCTTGTGTTTGACCGGCCACGGACGAAACAGGATCCTGTTCATCAGGAGGGGTCTAGCGTACCGCAAAACGGAGGAAACAGACCTCCTACGGTCGAAACGGGGGTCCTGTTCATCTGGAGGGGTGTGGCGTACCGCAAAACGGAGGAAACGTACTTGTGTTGGAGCGCTACGGTCGAAACAGGGGTCCTGTTCATTGGGAGGGGTGTGGCGTACCGCAAAACAGGACTCCACGGGATACTATTCATCTCCACCGTCGACCCCCTCCAGCCTCCACGGACTACTATTCATCCACAGTCGACCTCCTCCAGCCTCTGTGGCACCCCGGCTCAGAGAAAACAGGAACACCCCGTATTCCAGCCCAGAGATCGAAGTGAAGTCTTCTGTAATATGGCACTGCTTAGTATAGAACAAACCAGCTCTCTATTACAACACGAATACGAATACAAGGGTTCCAATATTACAATGAATAACATCGGTACGACGACACTACGCCAACCACGGTTTCTCTATACAAGCAGCATAACAACTCGAAGTAGCATAACAACTACTGGCAGCGGAACAACGAACCACGATGATGGACTCCAATCCGCAGGGACTCTGGCTGGAACGTTTTTCCTAGTTAGCAAACACAGGAACAACACCAACAAGCAAGCAATCCAGGAACGACCTGCAAACTGGCATGACACGCCAGGTCAGTACATTGAATTTACTTGCAAGCTCACAATAACCAGAAGCATTCAAGACAAACAACAACATGGCAATTACAGGTTAAGCAGGAATTATCATGAGATCATCAGAAAAACATGACATGAATTAGATGAACATAATACTGCTAGAACAATATGATCATGGCATGAACATATAAATTTGATGATACTAGCATGCAACATGATGACACTACATGCACCATTTATTCTGCTCGGGTTACCTCGTAACCATCACATGCATCACTTACCAACTTCGGACATTACACGATCATCTCAGGATCAAATCAAGGTTGGTATAAACAATACCATGGTAATCATCAAATGACCACAAGGAGCTTGATATTTACCCATGATTCTCGCACAACATCACGAATATCCAACAACTCGGTATCCTCGATACCACGGTGATCATTCCGGCGATCCCAACCACGACCAACACCAGGTCTCAAACCATGATCCTTCCGGCGATCACAACCAACTTATCTCCTCATCGAACCGTGGTTGTTATTAAGCACATTATTATTATTACTGTTGACTCATAATGTGACCAACTACGAACTGGGCCCTTACCCACGGGCGCGGCTATCGATAGATTTAATATACACTATGTAGAGGTTAGTACACTGTACCCACACTACGGAACCCATGGCCTCGCACTCCCATTCGGGTGGACCAACGACGTTCTGACAAAACCGCTCTATTGTCATGACACTCTCCCGGCCACTCCGACCCACTCCCAACTGGGCTAGTCCTGGGTGGCCCCGTGTCTACCAAAGACACAAGGGCCACCGTCGTGGCCAAACGTCCCTCACGGGGACCGGATCCATAATAATAACAACAACGAGCACACAAGGTTATGTCTGCTTACCAGGCCAGGGTACCGCACGCCCATAACCTTCCCTAGTTGGAGGCACCGGCGAGAGGCACGACAATAGACCCATTTAGGACCTTCCCATAAAGGTAAGCGTGGTTGCACTGGTCAGTTTGATATGGTGGCACCATGACTCAGCCAACAGGTGTTCAAGTTCAGTTTAATCTGGTTAAACTTGAATGCAAATATGTTGAGCCATGATAAAATAACATGATACAATTACAATGTATGAGCATGATATCAACATAAGCACGGGCGCTACATAACTAGCCATGATATCAATAATGAATCATCTCCAACTGAGCATGGCATAATGAACAGCATGAATATTACCAGTACAACACTACTCAAAGCATAACATGACCACTAGCATCAACAATAAACATCATGCTAGAACATATCTGAAATGCCATCATGCAAGCATTAAACCAACTGGACGCAATGGAACAAGCATAACAACGATACTCGAGACAGACGGCAGTCATGCACGAAAGACCATTACCAACATCAACATGTACTACTAGCAACCATAAGCATATGAAAGGAATACTAACAACTATCAGGGCATGACAACCAGGTGCTTCACAACATAGCAAGAAAGTAAGCATGAATCCATAAGCATTACCAAAACAACTATAACCATATTTTAAACAAGCAAACATTTAATAAATATTGAAGTTGAAAACCATGGCTACTGCATGACTATCATGCAACTGGGTATTGTGGCTTGCCTGGGGTGACGGAGACTCCAGGAAGAAGTCCGGTGAAGCCGCGGAACGAAACGTCGGACGGTTTTCTCTCGGAGGGCTGATTAGAGGAAAGGGCAAAATGGTCATTTTCACTATGAGAACACCTAGTGAAAATGTTACCAAAAGATAGAGCTTGACGATACGAAGAAGTGAGCGTTGTTTTCACCTCAATCGGAGTTACGGTTGAAAAGTTGTGAAGGTTGGAAGAATATGGACTAATCTGTGAAAAAATTATCACCAACGGGTCCCTGAGTGGATAAGGCAGAAACAGATTTGAGAAAATACGCTTTCTGACTTAGAAAACATACTTTTGACCGAAGTAGAAACAGAATACGCTTTTAGAAAAGAGGAGACTTACTCTGGAAAAACCGTCTCCACTTGCCACGTGGGATGAGGCGCCTGGGCCACTGGCGCGTGGGGCCTAGGGGCAGGAGGAGGGGGCACGGGCGCTCGTCCTCTACCTCCCGCTCGCCCTGTTTCTTCCGTGAAACAAAGGTAGAGCAGGGGAGGGGTGGCGAGGGGACCGGCCTGCTCCGGCCATCTCTGGCCAGACGGAGACCACCGGCAGGACCGCGAGGTAGAGGCGTCTCCGTTCTGGTGCAGGGCGGCCGCCGAGGAGGAGTGGAGGATGCAGGGACGGAGGAGACCTGAGAGGCAGGGGCGGGCATGGTGGTGATCGGCAGGGGTCTCCGGTGACGGGGAGGCGAGGTGGAGGGCTTGGGGAGGCTCGCCGGAGGGTGGTGGAGGCTCTGGTGGCGACGTGAGGGAGAGAGGAGCACCGGATGGGCTTGGTCGAGGTGGTGGCCGAGAGCAATGGCGATGGCCAAGCTCTAGGAGGTGCGGCCAGAGGGACTCCGGCGATGAGCTGGTGGGATGGGGAGGCTCAGTGGGACGAGGGGGAGTCGGGTTGGTCGGAACCAAGCCGAGGCCGAGGCGGCCATGGTGGATGACGGCGAACAATGGTGAGATGAGGCGATTCTTGAGAGCAAATGAGGCGAGGGAGAGATGGGTGAGCTGCGGGAGCGCTCGGGCATGCTTAAATAGCCGCGGGGAAGGCTCTGGAGCTCACCAGCGAGCTCCCGACCAAGCTTTAATGGCGGGCAGAGATAGGGCATGGCACGGGCATGGCGTTTGCGACGCATTAATGGTGAACCATGACGAGGCACCGATGTAGGGCGACGCAGTCGAGCACGGGCGAGCTCCTGGACAAGGTTTGAGGTCGAGACGAGGAGGGAGGAGACGAGCATAGTGGCCGGAACAAGCCAGAGCATGCCTGCAGCCATGACGCAAGCGTGATCACCATGCGCACTGGCACAAGCGGCGCTTTTTGGCGAGGCCAACCATGTCCAGTGGATGGACCTTGGCGCCCTCAATCAAAATGAGGAAATAAATCAGTTCTGGGGCAAAGAAGAGATTTGCACTTAGCTCCAAAAGTAAATCAGTAAGATGGTGTTTGTAACTTCCTGTGGTTAAACCAGCTTGGTAACGTGGTAAAGAGTTTTTCTGATGATGATCACATACTAAGGTGATGCTGATCACCAAAAATCAGACTAAGAGGAGGAGTTTAGATGGTGGTTGCAGCGGAAAGTGCAATACTAGCCAGAATTGGGGATTTGGATGATGCACTCACATACTTGATCTCTGTGAGCTGAAATTTGGCAGAGAGGGGTTATATGATGATATGAAGCTGCTGTAAAAGTTTCATGCCCTGGTGGCACTTGCTTCACAAAGGTTCATTCTGGACAGAAACTTGGAAAAATTACACAGGGTAATTGGATTAACCAATTGAGGTAAAACTTGGTGGGAGGAGTTGATATAGATAGAAGCATGTCCTGGTAAAGTTTCAGCTCAATTGAAGCAATATAAAATATAGTTGCTTCACAAACTGAAAATCTGACTAGAAACTAAGATTTGGAGCTGGGCTCACATAGATGAGTTACATGAGATCATATTCTGTGGAGAGCCATGATTAGATCATATAAAGGTCCTTGCAAAATTGCAACTCATTTGGATATGCCTAGCTTGTACTTACTTCACAATCACTTTCCTCAGACAGGAACTTTGAAAAATTGCTCAGGAATATTTACTAGGCAAATTGAGTTGAATTTTGCCATGCGCCAATGATATGGATAGGAAAAGTTGAACAAGAAGTTTGGGTTCAAATGGGCAAAGATAAATAACACTTGCCTCACAATGTGCCATTTAGGACAGAATAGGAAAAGAATTATTGGAGAATTATTTTTGAACATGGCAATGAAATATTTTGCCATATTTGAGCAAGATAGGACCCAAACAATTTATCACCATTATTTGGGAATTCTAGGAGTGACAGAAATATAGGTTGCTTCACAACCTAGGGTTTCAAGGGTTATTCCTTTTATCAGAAAAGGAATATTCCCAACAAAAGAATTTTGGGTTAGGTCAAGGATGGAAATGACATGATCTTGGGATGATGAAGAGGGTGACAAGCCACTATAAAACCTAGGAATACAAGATCTTCCCAAGTTTCAGAACCACATAGGCACGCAAAAGCAAAACAAAATAGGAAATCCAAGAAAATCAAAGGAAAAAGAAAATGGCAAAAATCCAAGCTGTTACAGCCTCCACCTGCGACTGTTCATCCATGGGCTCCTGTTCATCTAGCCTCCACGGCGCGCTACTTCACCGGCTATTGTTCAATCAGCACTCTCCATGGGCTCCTGTTCAACCACCCCTCCACGGGCCACTGTTCATCCAGCCCTCCACCATCTACTATTCATCCAGCCCTCCACGGGGTGGTCCTATTCATCCAACCCTCCATGGGGTCCTGTTCATCCATCCCCAACCGGCTCGATCAATCGGGGTCCTGTTCATCTAGAGGCAATACCACGTGGTCCTGTTCATCCACCCCCACTGGGAACTGTTCATCCAAACTCCCCCAGCAACGCTCACCGTTCATCAAGAGGTAGCATCGATCGGCTTCAATTAGCAGCAGTAGCGAAGGAATCACTCGATCGGGTTCAGTTAACAACCATCGATCGATCGGTCGGGTTCAGTAACGCGTAGGCTGCAGTGCAATCGCTCGGGTTCAGTAGGCGAACGCCTCGCTCAGGTTCAGTTAGAGCCCAACGCCTTGCTCGGGTGCATGTACGAGAGAAATGCGCAAACCTCCATGCATCGCTCGCCACCGACCACCCACCGTAACAGGGAACAATCCGATATTTTCCTCGCCCTCGCTTCTACCACAGTTTTTTTCTGTCATGGACGACCCAAATAATGTCATGCATCTGTGTCTCCGGCCCGCCTAGGACGAAAAGCCCATTTTCTGTCATGAATTTTTGTCATAGAAATAGGAGCCCACCACATCTATGATGATACCGGGTTTTGTCACAATTATCGTCATAGAAGTGTCATAAGTATGACAAAAAAATTTCGTTCGGCCCAATATGTCACGGATGTGTCTTTTTTTGTAGTGTGGCCTATACACACTAACCAACTACGCGGGAATAGTTATGGGCACTCGACGTTGTGGTATCAGCCGAAGCCTTCTTGACATCAGCAACTGAGCGGCGCGTGCCGGATTGGACCATAAGCCTGCGTTTGTATTAAGGGAGATAGGTCTGCTTTCGGCCGCGTTCGCAACGTGCAGGTGTGAAATGGGCGATGGGCCCAGACCCCTGTGCGCATAGGATTTAGACCAGCGTGCTAACCTCTCTGTTGTGCCTAGGTGGGGCTGCACATGTTGATCTTCCGAGGCCGTACATGACCAGGAAAGTGTGTCCGTCCAGAGGGATCGAGCGTGTTGGGTAATGAGGTGCACCCCTGCAGGAAAGTTTATCTATTCGAATAGCCGTTTCCCTCGGTAAAAGGATGGCCCGAAGTTGTACCTTTACCTTATGAAAAGTAGAACTAGATACTTAATAAAATACACCCTTTCAAGTGCCAGATACAACCCAGTGATCGCTCTCTCACAGGGCGACGAGGAGAGGATCACCAGATAGGATTATGCTATGTGATGATACTTGGTTAACTTACCATCTACTCTCTTCTACTGCTTCAAGATGGAGGATTCCAGAAGCGCAGTCTTCGATAGGACTAGCTATCCCCCTCTTATTCTGGCATTCTGCAGTTTAGTCCATAGATGCTATCCATTTAATTGATCCCAATGCATATGTAGTGTAGATCCTTGCTTGCGAGTACTTTGGATTAGTACTCACGGTTGCTTTGCTCCCCCTTTTCTCCCTTTCCTTTCTTCTTGGTTGTCACAACTAGATTCTGGAGTCTAGGAGCCAGACACCACCGTCGACGACGACTCCTACTACATCGGAGGTGCCTACTACTACGTGCAGACCGCCGCTGACGACCAGGAGTAGTTTTGGACTATCCCAGGCAGGAGGCCTGCGCCTCTTTCGATCTGTATCCCAGTTTGTGCTAGCCATCTTATGGAAACTTGTTTAACTTATGTCTGTACTCTGATATTGTTGCTTCCGCTGACTTTTCTATTATCGAGCACTTGTATTCGAGCCCTCGAGGCCCCTGGCTTGTATTATGATGCTTGTATGACTTACTTACTTTTAGAGTTGTGTTGTGATAACTTCTCGTGAGTCCCTGATCTTGATCGTACACGTTTGCGTGCATGATTAGTGTATGGTCAAATCAGGGGCGTCACATTCTCTCAAAGAAGCCTTGTGGTTACGATACGGAAACATGTCTCCCTTGTGGGCGAAACATAATAACTGCCTCTTTTCGCCTTGTATTTTCTTCTATGGGCAACATGGAATGACCGGATATCTGTGCTGAAATTTAAACTTATTCAGGCTTTGTTTGGCCTTTCTATACACTAATTAAATTTCCCAGGTATTTAATGTCCATAATTCAAATCTCAACTTCAAATACATGCTCCAATTCACCAAAATGGCTAGAAAAATTATGCATGTGTCCTTGGGTGCATTCTTAGCTTCCATGCTAGGAAAGGGAATGAATTATAGCCGTACCCGCGTCCTGGTTCGTCCTGAAACATTTGGAATATTGGTTTTTAAATCCCCGTAAATCCTAAACTCACCAGGGAGTCATCAAAGGTTCCATGGTGTCACGTCATGGCACATATATGTCGTGGTAAAAATATTGTCCAATTTGGGCCAAGCTTTATTACAAACCCTCTTACAAACCGGAGCTTCTCTCAAAGAAGCCTCGTGGTTCCGATAGGGAAACATGTTCCCCTTGTGGGAGAAACGTAATCACTGCCTCTTTTCGCCTTGTATTTTCTTCCACGGGCAACATGGAAAGACATGATATCCGTGCTGAAATTTAAACGTATTCAGGGTTCATTTGGCCTTTTTATATACTAATTGAGTTCCCTAGGCATTTAATGTCCATAATTCAAATCCGAACTACAAATACATGATCCAGTTCACCAAAATGGCTAGAAAAATCATAGATGCATCCTTGGGTGCATGTTTAGTTCCCATGCCAGGAATGGGAACGAATTACAACCGTACCCGCGTCTTGGCTCATCCTCAAACATTTGGAATCTTAGTTTTTAAATCCCCATAAATCCTAAACTCATAAGAAAGTCATCAAAGGTGGCATGGTGTCACGTCATGGCACATATATGTCGTGGTAAAAACATTGTACAATTTGGGCCAAGCTTTATTACAAACCTCTTACAAACCAGAGCTTCTCTTAACGAAGGCTCGTGGTTCCGATAGGGAAACGTGTTCCCCTTGTAGGTGAAATGTAATCACTGCCTCTTTTCGCCTTGTATTTTCTTCCACGGGCAACCTGGAACGACATGATATCTGTGCTGAAATTTAAACTTATTCAGGGTTCGTTTGGCCTTTTTATACACTAATTGAGTTTCCTAGGCATTTAATGTCCATAATTCAAATATGAACTACAAATACATGCTCCACTTCACCAAAATGGCTAGAAAAATTATAGATGTGTCCTTGCGTGCATGGTTAGGTCCCATGCCAGGAATGGGAATGAATTACAACCGTACTGGTGTCCTGGCTCGTCCTGAAACATTTTGAATCTCGGTTTTCAAATACCCATAAATCCAAAACTCACCAGAAAGTCATCAAAGGTGGCATGGTGTCACATCATGGAACATATTTTTCGTGGTAAAAACATTGTCAATTTGTGCCAAGCTTTATTACAAACCGGAGCCTGTCGCAAGAACCCTCGTGGTTTCGATAGGGAAATGGGTCCCCTTGTCGGCCAAATGATAATTGCTCCGTCTTCTAGCCTCGTATTTTCTTCTACACGCAACACGGAACAACGGGAGATTCGTGCTGAACTTTCAAATTATTCAAGGGTCGTTTAACATTTTTTATTCATTAATTGAGTTTTCTAGGCATTTAATGTCCATAATTCAAATCCGAACTACAAATACATGCTCAAGTGCACCAAAATGGCTAGAAAAATGTACATGTTTCCTTGGGGTGCATGTTTAGATCCCATGGAACGAATCAGAACGAATTTAACTATCTCGCCATCCTGGCTTGGCCACGAACATTGCGAATCTCGGTTTTTAAATCTTTGTAAATCCAAAACTCACCAGGAAATCATGAAACTTGGCATGGTGTCACTACATGGTACATATAATTGTCCAATTTGGGCGAAGCTATATTACAAGCCTCTTATCACTGCCTCTTATCGCCGGTAGGGAAACATGCTCCTCTTGTGGGCGAAACGATAATTGATGCCTCTTATCGCCTTGAACTTTGTTTTCTACAGGCAACACAGAATAATGGGAGTGTCGGGCTGAAATTTGAAATTGTTCAGGGTTCATTTGGCCAGTGTATATTTTACTAGTTACTAAGTTTTCTCTGCATTTAATGTAGTCCATAATTCAAATTTGAACTACAAGCACATACTCAAGTGAAGCAAAATGGGTGGGAAATCGTACATGTGTCATTGGGTGCATGTTTAGGTCTCATTTAAGGAATGAGAATGAATTACAAACTTGTGTCATCCTGAAACATTGAGAATCTCAGTTTTTAAATCCAGTAAATAAAAAAGTCACCCAAAAAACATGAAACTTGGCATGGTTTCATGACATGGCACATATATGCCGTGCTAAAAAATCGTCCAGCTTGAGAAGAGGCGCACACATTAGTAGCCAATGAAGTCCTTTTTGAAACAAAAAGCTGACACGTTAATATCGCAAACCGTTGTATTATATTAACCGTGTCAAAATTTAACCATACTCGGTGGCGTGCGTGCAGCTGTTTGATTAGACGGGACGAGAGCGAGAAGTCCATCGTGCAGGCTCGACGGGACGCGAGCGAGCAGTCCGCCGCGCAGGCTCGACGGGACGTGTGCATCCTGTCCACCTCGCAGGCTCGATGGGACACGTGTGAGAAGCAAGGCCGCCCATGATCACTGGGAAGCGAGCTCTTTGACCTCCATGCACCCGCCGTTGCTTGCCTCACTCACAACTTCTCCATTAATGGGTTAATTAAAGCACCTGGACGGAGGGTGTTTGCTTGTGATCCCATGGCAACATTTTCTTTGTTTGTGTTTTCAACTCGTATTCCGCCCTAATTTAAATTGCCACATAGAGCAACGGATAATATGACCACAAATAAAATGGCAACAGATAATACGATGACAAATTTACAATGGCGCAATAATAATTGTCTTACATATTCCGGATAATTTAAAATGCCACATGCGGCAAAGCCCGGAAGACATGGGGGCAAGAGAAGAAGGAAATTGCATACAACGCTCTGGGTCGCTACTGTCTCTACTCGTCGATGGATCGCCGTGCAATGAAATCCTCCAGCTCCTTCTTCAATTCCTCATGACTTTGCTTGAAAGCGGCCATAGATTCCTCCACCTCCTGCTCACGCTCGATCCGGAGCTTCCTCAAGCCACCCATCAGTTCCTCGATGACTACTTTCAGCGTCATCTCTGAGGCACTGCTATGCTCATGCAGCATCTTCCAGCCGGCAGCCTCCTCCTCCTTCTCGCTGAGCAACTTGAGGAGCTTCGCATTGTTACCCATCAGTTGCTCGACGAGGCCGGTCTCCTTGTCAACCGAGGCATCACTGATCTTGAGCAGCTTCATCAAGCCGTCGACCAGCTCCTGCTGCGTAGTGACGCTAGCGAGAATGTCGTCGTCGCCGGCGAAGGACTTCAGGAACGCTGTCTCCCCACGATGGCCGACGCCGCAAATGCGCTTGTGAGAGCCCTCGCGTGCCTGTGATAGCTCGTTCGAGGGCTCCGTGACACGCCGGGACATATCTGCTGTGGTTGCGGCTTCGCGGCGGAACCTCTTTAGTGCTTCCACGGCCTTGGTCTTTGCTGCCTGGTTATATGTCCAGCCCAAACTCCTCCTACCGGTCATGGCGGAATGACTTGACAGGAAAGACCAGTTTTGTGGGTGATGAGGAGAGGAACTGTTAAGTAATTTTCGAGTGGGTAGTTTTTGTAGCCCGGTGCTAAGTGGGAACACATATTAGTTTCATAGGTGTGAACAGATTTGCAATTACTTATTGCATTGTAATCTACAATGTGACGAGAAACAAGGTCAAAATTTATTGATGCCAGATGGTTGACCACGTGGTTGCTCGGTGTTGAGGCGGCCGCAGCGCGCTCCTCTCTAGCGTCCCTACGTGCGCTCTGCTCGCCATTGAGGCAAATTTACAATGGAAACAGTTAATAATTATTAATAATTGTCTTACATATTCAGGATAATTTAAAATTCCACATGTGGCAAGGCCCAGAACACTCACGACCTACATATGCATACAATTATAATAAAATATAAGCTAAAAGGCTGAGCTAGTGGCCTTCTGACGATGGTCTTCTCGGACTCCATGATCAGCATGGCACCCTTGCGGCCGTTCACTCCAAGTGTCCCGACCCACCTCCGCCTACGGAGCTGCTGGCGCTGGGAGGCTCTTGGGGCTGCTGGGCCTCTTCCAAAAGAGCTTGACAGCGTGCAATCACGCGCATGACGACTCTGCGGAACCGCTCCATTTCCATGTCTCTGGCCTGATAGCGAATTCCGTCCATCACCTCCATCCTCAAGAAATCACGTTGGCCATCACTACTATAGGATGCTGCTAACGCGACACTACGATTAGAGACCCTTTGACGAAACTGTGTGCGATGCAATAGTCGCAAACGGTGGTGTAAAAAACCGTAAAAAAGGTGCAAAATGTTTGCGATGACGGATGCATAAAAAACGGTTCAGATTTTAGTTGTGTGTGTGATGCGGGGCACACGGTTTAGTTCAATTAGCTGTTTGCAATGAGGAGGAACAAAAGAAACAGGCAAACAGATGAAGGTGTGTGCGATATACAACATACGGTTCACTTGGATGAACTGTTTGTGATTAGGCAACACAAAAGAAATGGGCTGGCAGATGAAGGTGTGTGCGATGTACAGCATACGTTTCACTCAGATGAACTGTTTGTGATTAGGCAACACAAAATAAACGGGCAGCCAGATGAAGGTGTGTGTGATGTATAGCATACGGTTCACTCGGATGAAGTGTTTCTGATTAGGAAACTCAAAAGAAACGGTCAGCCAGATCAAGGTGTGTGCGATATATGGCATGCGGTTCACTCGGCCTTGTTGTTAGTCTGTGACCTCTATGGCAACCGCTCGCTCCGCACTAGCCTCTTCTTGTACCATGGCAACCGTCCACCGTCTCTTCGCCTTTCCCTCTCGATTTGGAACTGCTGTTGCACGCTCTTCCTCCCTCCATTTGACTTCACCCTTCCTTCTTCCATTGTTCGATCATCTTCTCCATGGAGGGAACAGGTCAGAAACGAACCCGTTATTCTTGCCCCGATCTGAAAGATGACGTGGTGGAGGAACTCATTGATCGCTGTGACGTCATCACCTCGGCTAGCATGGCAGGTTCGTTCAAGACCATTCTCGATTCAACTAATAACATCATTACAAGCAACCCAAGGGTCCAGGAGCGGTTTGATCTCCCCTATCTTCTTTGCCATGACCCTGCTGGCTGGCGCGGGGACGACAGAAGCCTCGCCTTATGCAAGTTGATGCCGCTTGATAATGATAAGTGTGATGTTAAGATTCCATCACTTGAGGGCAAGGCTTGGACAGGCGCAAATGAAGATTGGGTGGTTTATATTGGGTACAACTGCTAGTGGGAACTTGTGAATGTGTACACTCGTCACCGTGTTCCACTTCCAAAAATCTCAGACTGCCTAGAGGTTGAGCACATAGATGATCTACATGAGATCAAATACAATCATGGTGACTGTCGTCTATGGAAGATACCAATTTGTCGAGTTCCTAACCGCTCGTGGGATTACATGAACTATGAAGTTCTTGCTAACTTCGACAAGCTTGTTGCCTTCCTTACTTCCACGCCTTGATGGATATTGCTCAAAAATCAATTTCTATACACGGATGAGTACTATGATGCAATTCAGTATGAGGGTCTTGTGTTTGCTGCCACCACTCGTGGCACTGTTTTTGCATGGAATCATCATGCTTTCGGTATGTTTGTCTTCCACCGTAATTATAATTGTTTCATCCACATGCATGCGGGTTAGCTAGTTTCCCTTTACTAATTAACCTTCTTGTGTTTCCAAGGTCCTGTGAACATTCCACCACCTATACTTGAAAAATTTTATAACCAAGGGGGAGATGACGATGCTGATGATCACGAGCATGAGGACGAGTAGGACCCATATACTCAGTGGCGCCTGGCAACTTATTCCGATGGATCACCTCTTCTTGTCTCTATACAAGGCACTTCTGATGTTACTAAGGAAGCAGGTGTTGTCTCGCATGGTCGCACTCTCCGGACCTATTCCAACATCCGTTGCAGGATATTCCGGATGGATACTAGTGTACGAGTGCCAACACCTTCTCCCTGGTTTAGTATTGAAAGTCTTGGAGGAAACTCGCTCTTCCTTGGACAAACCTATCCAATGATGGTGAAACGCGATCTAGCTGTTGTTGACACAACGTTACTATCATTTATGAGAAGCAACTGTATCTATACCTCGGTCATTGCTATGCTTCCGTACCATCACAATATGGGTCCTGACATAGCCCGCTTCAGCCTGGATGATCAGTCCTGCATTGGTCTCGAGATGGCCCTTCCCAGAGAATCACTTTTGGTTAAAAAGCAAGCGTTTCCAACGCCGATGAGTGGTCGAGCTGAAGTTCATTTCATCGCTTTGTTATTTGTTGTGTGAGAAAAACTTTACTTTACTAGAATGTTTTGTTGGAAATGATCTATAATCCAACATGTATCCTCGTTGTCGTTGTGGGTTGATGACCTGTTATATGTAATCAATGGTACATTTGCATATGCGTCCATCAATTCATGCCTGCTAGTGGTGTCCATATGAACAGTGTTAGCGATTATAGTTGCAAAAATTAGATAGTGCTAGTGATTTTTAGTTGCATATTTTGACAAATCGCAGTGTTACAAGGTTGACAAATGGCAATGTTACTAGATAAACAAATGTTAATCTTTCCAGTTTGACAAATGGCAACATACCCAAAATGACAGTTGCAAATCTTACCCAACTGTTTCACGGGTTGCACATGGGTCATGCAAAACAGCCGTTTGCGTTGAAGGCATGCACAAATCCTACTCGTCACATTTTCCCTTGGCTTCTTGGGGAAGCTGGCAGTTTGCATATGGGTGTCCTAACTAAAACATTTGCGATGAGTGTTTTATATTTAAATACCATTGACGTTTTATTCAAAATAAAATCGTTTGATTAGTCTATACATTAAGAGAGAAAAACGCAAGTTCGTTCAAACCATATCTTTCATTCAGTCACACTGCAAATTTATATTCATATGATCGAGAATTTGAGATACAATATTAAACCCCAAAAAACTATTTCCGGCGGCGGCGGAGGCGGCGTGCCGCACCGTCGTTGTCGTTATCATCCTCCGGGACGCCGTTGTTGAATTCTTCAAGGCTGCACAAAATGTTCTTCACTTGTAAATCAAACATCATGTCCTCACGCGATCGACGGGCAGGGCACGGGAGGACGACAACTGGCACCGCTGAGAGGTAGCGGCCGACGACAGCGTCCCATGCTGCTGAGGGGGGGGCGCACGGGCACGGGCGTGGTGGGTGCAGCCAAACGCACAGGGACCGGCACCGCGGTGGGTGGAGGGGCGCTCATGGGCAGGGGCACGGGCGCGACGGGTGCAGCCAAACGCATGAAGGCCGGTGCCACAGTGGGTGGAGGGGCACGCACGGGCGCGGGCACAGGCACTGGTGCTAGCATGTACACGAGCTCGCGCGGGTCCGTGGAGATCTCGCTGACGCCCGCGGCTTCCAGCTTTGCGATAGTGCTCGGCAACCAGCCCGTCAATGCTACGGGGATGGTCGCTAGTGCGGGCGCGGGGATGGGAGCTGGGACGGGAGTGGAGGCAGCAACCGCTTTGGCCAGCTCATTCTGGGCCATGTCCATGAGGCCCCATTCCTCCTTATTTTCTATCTCCTCCGGCTCGGAGTGGACTTCACCAAACTTGAAGACTAGTGGCAAATGATGACTCTGCGCCATGGCTGTCCGCACGGCACCTCCTATAGCCATTAAAACGAAGACACGTGGCGTCAGGTGAATAGTTAACAGAACGCACACGATTTGAATTATACAACCATTTGACATATTAAAGTGGCAGCTAATTTTTCAAAATGCCTTTGTTAGCTGTTATTCGAGTGCGCCTTCTCGGGTGCCATTCCATGAAAGCATGCCAAGTTTCATGAATTTCAGGCGAGTTTTGGATTTACTAGAATTTAAAAACAAAGTATCTCAACGTTTTGCCAGCAATCAATGGTGCCCTTGTGTTTGAAATTCATTCCCATTCATGCATGTGACCTAAGCATGCACCCTAGGACACATATTTGATTTTTCAACCAATTTATATGCATTAGAGCATGCGCATGTAGTTCAAATTGGAGTTATGCACATAAATGCATTGAAAACTCAATTAATGCATAAAAATGTCCAAACAAACCCCAAAAATTGACACAACAATCTTGTTGTTCTATGTTGACACGAGAAATTTTTTGAAAGCAATAAGAGGCAATGGATATCGTTTCGTCCCCAAAGGTGGGATGTTCCGTACTAAAACCATCACGCTTGTTGTGAAAAGCTCTGGTTTGTGAGAAGCATATCCGCAAACCTGCCCCAAATGGGAGAAAATTTTTACCATGGCATGTTGATGCCGCTCCATGATAGCATGGCAAGTTTCATGAATTTCGGACGAGCTTTGGATTTACTAGAATTTAAAAACCAGGTATCTCAATGTTTGCGGCTGAGTGACCGTGGCAGGGTGTTTGACATTCATTCCCATTTCTTGCATGGGACCTAAGCATGGACCCAAGGACAGAAATTTGATTTTTCAACCAATTAAAATGCATTAGAGCATGTGCATGTAGTACAATTTTGAATTATGCACATAAATGCATTGAAAACAAAATTAATGCATAAAAATGTCCAAAGAAACCCGAAAAATCCCACAAATTGACACAACACTCATGTTGTTCTATGTTGACACGCGAATTTTTTTGAAAGCAATAAGAGGCAATGGATATCGTTTCGTCCCGAAAGGTGGGACGTTCCCTATCGAAACCTTCAAACTTGTTGTGATAAGCTCTTGTTTGTGAGAAACATATCCCCAAACCTGCCCCAAATGGGACAAAAAATTTACCACGACATGTTGATGTCGCTCCATGATAGCATGCCAAGTTTCATGAATTTCAGACGAGCTTTGGATTTATTAGAATGTAAAAACCAGTTATTTTAATGTTTGCGGCCGTGTAACCGTGGCAGGGTGTTTGACATTCATTCCCATTTCTTGCATGGGACCTAAGCATGCAACCAAGGACACATATTTGAATTTTCAACCAATTTATGCATTAGAGCATGTGCATGTAGTTCAAATTTGAATTATGCACATGAATGCATTGAAAACTAAGTTAATTCCAATTCTTTTACGACACACATATAGTTGCATGTTCACTTCAGATAAAATGTCTAGCAATTCAAACACCGTCCATTCCCGCTGTGACCCCATTTTGTAATTCATATCAATATGGAAAATCAAGTAGATCACACATAGTTTATTATCACCAACTGCGTGAGATGCAACACAAAATATCCTGGAGCACCGTCGGTGTATATTACGCCTATGGCTTACACGAGAAGGTGCGTCGGCTACAGTCCACGGCCGGCGTATCAACCACACTAGCTCGCTCCCCAAATATCATTTCACTGTTCAATCGTCGCCGGTGAAAGATGGGAACGTGGACCCGTGTCATGAGGGCAACTTTGGTGGCCCACTTCGGGAGAGCGCGGCCGTAGCGGCCATGCGCGTGCTAACAAGGTGCATGAACGTGGCCGCAATCTGCGACTGGGCGGCTAAGGCAGCCCAAACCGCCGTTGTTTCTTCTGGTGGCGGCAGCAGCATCTTCCTCGGGGATAGCAACTGGAGAGAGCGGCACTGCAGCTCTCCATTCCGTAGCGGCGTCCTTAGCCCTGATGGAGGCCGCCCACGACCATGCGAGACTGCCCACACCTAGCTCCTGGCGGTCACTAAACAAATCGAACGAAGCTTCTTCGACAACGGTCAGCAAGCCATGGCCGGAGAGCTGGCAATCGCCGAGAGCGTTCGAGCAGCCATCCGTTCCTCTGCCACATACCTTGCGATGACGGAGCTTGTCCAAGCCCAAGTCGCGGCTGCCAACGCTCAGCTCGTGGCGGCCTTTTCCAAAGAGATGGCGGACGCGGAAGGCGAGATGCTTGCTGAGTATGGTGCAATGGATGCGATGGAGCCCCTTGCCCGGGAGACCGTCGGCATGTTGATGCCGCTCCATGATAGCATACCAAGTTTCATGAATTTTAGATAAGTTTTGGATTTACTAGAATTAAAAAACCAGGTATCTCAATGTTTGAGGCCGAGTGACCGTGGCAGGGTGTTTGGCATTCATTCCCATTTCTTGCATGGGACCTAAGCATGCACCCAAGGACAAAAATTTGATTTTTCAACCAATTAAAATGCATTAGAGCATGTGCATGTAGTTCAAATTTGAATTATGCACATAAGTGCATTGAAAACTCAGTTAATGCATAAAAATATCCAAACGAACTCCGAAAAATCCCAAAAATTGACACAACACTTCTGTTGTTGTATGTAGACACGAGAAAATTTTTGAAAGCAATAAGAGGCAATGGATATCGTTTCGTCCCCAAAGGTGGGACGTTCCCTACTGAAACCATCAGGCTTGTAGTGAAAGCTCTGGTTTGGGAGAAGCATATCGCCAAACCTGCCCCAAATGCGACAAAAACTTTACCATGGCATGTTGATGCCACTCCATGATAGCATGCCAAGTTTCATGAATTTGAAACGAGCTTTGGATTTACTAGAATTTAAAAACCAGGTACCTCAATGTTTGCGGCCGAGTAACCGTGGCAGGGTGTTTGACATTCATTCCCATTTTTTGCATGGGACATAAGCATGAAACCAAGGACACAGATTTGAATTTTCAATCAATTTATGCATTAGAGAATGTGCATGTAGTGCAAATTTGAATTGTGCACATGAATGCATTGAAACCTTGGTTAATTCCAATTCTTCTATGACACACATATAGTTGCATGTTCACTACAGATAAAAGGACTAGCAATTAAAACACCGTCCATCGCCGCTGTGACCCCATTATGTAATTCATATCAAGATGAAAAATCATGTAGATCGCACACATTTTATTATCACCAACAGCGTGAGATGCAACACAAGATATCCTGGAGGACCGTCGGGGTATAGTACGCCTATGGCTTACGCGAGAAGGTGCATCGGCAACAGTCCACATCCGGCATCGCAAGCACACTAGCTCGCTCCCCAAATATCATTTCACTGTTCAATCGTTGCTGGTGAAAGATGGGCACGTGGAACCACATCATGAGGGCTACTTCGGTGGCCCACTCCGGCGAGAGCGTGGCCGTTGCCGCTATGCGCGTGCTAACAAGGTGCATGAGTGTGGCCGCAATCTGCGACTGGGTAGCCAAGGCGGCCCAAACGGGCGCTTTTTGCTTCTCGTGGCCGTAGCAACATTTGCCTCGGGGATAGCAACTGGTGAGAGCGGCACAGTAGTTGTCCGTTCCATAGCGGCCTTAGCCCTGATGGAGGCCGCCCACGACCATGTCGAGACCGCCCACACCCGGCTCCTGGAGGTCACCACACAAATCACACGAAGCTTCTCCGACAACGGTCGGCAAGCCACGGCCGAAGAGCTGGCAATCGCCGAGAGCATTCGAGCAGCCGTTCGTTCCTCCGCCACATACCTTTCAACAACGGAGCCCGTCCAAGCCTAGATCATGGCTGCCCATGCCCAGCTCGTGGCAGCCTTTTCCAAAGAGATGGCGGACGCGGATGGCGAGATGCTTGTTGAGTATGGTGTGACGGATGCCATGGAGCCCCTTCCCCAGGAGACCATCAGGCGCAAGCTAGACATGGAGGCGGCCGCGGAGATCGACAAGCACCAGCCGTAGTAGTACTCTTTGTTTTGTTTAATTAAGAGCACTGGTCTTTAATTTTTTAGTGTAATGTTTAGGTCAGCTAGCTCTATTTAATTGCTGAACTTGCTTGATTAAGAAGTGTGGGTGTGCTGTAGTCTCCTTTGTGTACCCAAATTATGCAATGACGTGGATAACCACTGTAACCATGGAAATTTGAACCAAAAATTTTGACGTTCAAACTCATCAGAAATAGGTTAAGCTATCTGAATCGTTTGTGATGTTCACATATCGTACACAGTTCTGAATAAGGGACCGTGTCTGATGACACTTTGCGCACCAGTTTTTTCGCTGGAGCGATTCCAAATTTTCGGCTTCCGCGGAAATATCTACCTCCCCGCCCCTCCCCCTTACCAAAAGCCACATTTCCCCTATTTCCGCCTTCCTTTCCAAGTTGAAACCTTCACTCCTTGCTTCCAGCGCCGCCTCCTAGACGGCGACCCTCCTTCATGCTGCTCGACCTCGCCTATCCAGGCAGGTAATCCACACCCGACCCCCATCCTCCTCCTCCTTCCACATCCCACATGCCCCGACCACCGGCGCGAGCACGACAACTTCCACCCAATTCACCGACCCCTCCACGAAATAAGTGCCGCCCTAAGCCATGGTGCACGCAGTATAGCCAGGATCTCAAGGAGCATTTGGCTGCGGATAAGCAAATCGCGGCCGCACGCGCGGATGAGGTCGCGATGGCTGCCATTCGTGTTGACCCCCAGATCTTGGAGGAGCACCGCACCGTCGATACCACCATCGATGCCTCGCGCGCCGATGCCGCGACACGGTTGGCTGCATTAAATGACAGTTCATGGCGTTTTCTCGAGGCCATTGTCGGTGCCTTCGACAAAGACTACATGGTGTTTTCTCAGCTGCACTTTCTTACCTCATCTCGAGAGCCAGCAGGTTGGTGCCCGGAGCGGCTCAGGCAACTCACCACTACAACGAGGGCATCCAGGAAGCGGAGGCCTCACCCTCTTCCATGTCCAAGGAGCCAATCATCTTCGATATCTCCGACAATAAGGAGCAGCTTGTCTTATTAGCTCACTATAAGGACCCATGTTCAGTTTTCTAGCTACTGCCTTTCCTTAACAAATTCTAGGGAATTGTGCTATCTACTTTTACCATGCAATTTTCTGCTCTAGAGTATATGTTCTATATGTCGTGCAATGTGGTGTTCAGTTAACTGTTTGGTTCAATTTTGCAAATGTGATGTTCAATTCTTCAGGGTGCAATTTTCCAAGTTGCCTAGCATGCTTGGTTTGGTTAACTGTCCAATCTTCTGTTAGGAGTATGTTATATTGTGCAATGTGGTGCTCAGTTAGCGTCTGGTTCATTCGTTGTGGTGTTTAATTAACTGTTTGGTTCAATTCTGCAATGCAGTGTTGAATTGTTGTGGGTGCATTCTATTAGTGTATACCATGTGAGAAATAGATCGAATTTAGTTGTACTAAATACATGAGAAACAAATACAATTTCTATATTTTCAAGTTGTTAAGCATGCTTGGTTTGGTTAACTGTATGATCTTCTATTAGGAGTATGTTATATTGTGCAATGTGGTGCTCACTTAACGTTTGGTTCATTTGTTGTGGTGTTTAGTTAACTGCACGTGCATGGTCCGTTGTCTAATAGCACATTATTGTGCAATTGCGGGAACCATTCTAATATTTAGGGTTTTTAACAATTTGGTCTTGCACATGTAGGTCCTGCTATCAGAGGTTTTGACCCACTGTTCGACCGTTTTTGCATATGAGGAAATGAGTTGTCCATGAATATCAATCAAGTCAAGAAACTCAGGAAGATTGTTAGGATAATGAAATTAGCGACAAAAAACAACAAGATCTTTGTCTGCACAATGAAGAAGACATCAGTTCACTACAAGATGGTACTAAATATTATACCTTGCCTTTTTTATTCCTTTGCCCCATTTCCAATATAGAGAAGGTATTTATGCACACCCCTGTGTTCAGGCCTTTCCAAATTAGTTCACTAATGATTACCTCTCAAACCACCTGTATGGTCAGGAGGCAAGGAAGGTTTTCATACAACACGACGGTTCAATATTGAAGTGTTTCTATAGAGGACGAAGGACGGACAGTCAATCATCCATAGATACTGGCCTAAAGTTGCAAAGACCTTCAACATGAATTAAGGATCAATATCCGCCTTCCGCTTCAGCAGTTTTCCAGATGAGCTGCATCTGTCTATATACCATCTATGATGCTAATTTCAAAAGGTTCTACATGTTGCATGTGAAACTTGGTGCCGGTGTAGTTGTGTAATGGGGTAGCTGAGTGCTGAACCTATATCATGTTGTACTCAGATGTATTTCAATTATGAAATTCTGCTTTGTTAATATGGAAATGAAATATATTATGTGCTTAATATGAATGTCAATTAGATTAATAAATGGATTATTAATAATAGGGCAATTAGCCTGCTAATTGGGTTTTGCTATTGCAAATGGTTATTGAAAAAATACCATGGGCGATGACCTCAGGCAACGCACACAGTTTCTAGGAATAAACTGTGTTGGATCAATGAACAATCACACACAACTTTCTCTTGAAAATTGTTTCGTTGGGCCACCTTGCATGAACGTTTACCACATAGAAACTGTGTGTGATGGACAACCTTTGCCACACAGTATATTCTACGGACCGTGTGTGATGCATTCAATAATGCAAACGAAAAAATTGTTAATAGCATGTGCAATGGCAACGCTATCACAAACAATTTAACGGGAAAAATTGTGTATGATGTACTTATGAACGGAAACATTTTCCTTGGAGCGACTGTGTGGGATGTACATATGAAGGGAAACATTTAGCGAGGACTGCCTGTGTGTGATGTACTTGCGACCAGAAACAATTTCGCATGTATAATTGTATTTTTTTAGCTCCACTTTACGTATTTTCGTATTTGAGCACTCGTCGGTCACACACGAACTCATTTTTCCGAGTGTGTGTGCTAGGAGGGCATATCCCCGATTGTTTCTGGGTCATGTGGGAAGGACCCCCTATCTCCGTCACTCACTAGGCGATGGTTCAAAATGTTGTCTCTGAAAGGGGTTAAAAACCGATTGTATAGCACCAACGCGTACCAGTGGATGTTCTACTTCGTCGGGGATGTCAACTACGCCATTGATGCACTCGAGCCTGGCCACCACATCATCTGGATCGAGGTTGACACAGCCGTCGCGGGTAATGATGAAGGCACAGGCTACCTATGTCTTGAATGAATTGCAGAGGTCCTCTGCCCATTCCTTGCGGGGCATCAGGCTCTTGATGAGCACTGGTGATGGCGGCTCTTCGGGTGGGTCATCCATCATGCCGCTGAGCAGCTTTGGATCCTTTGCACGGTGGATGCCAAACTGCTCGTCAAACCTCCTCTGCAATATGTCAATTGTTCTCCCAAGGACTGTCACACCGATATCGCTGCCGATGGGCCATGGTGCCTGCACCGGCCGATGAAGCTCTTGCTCCCCGACCTGCCCCGGCTCGTTCTCCTCGCCGAAGATGTAATGCAGGTAGGCGTCGAAGTCGAAGCTTTGGCCATTGCCTGGCATGCTTGGAATAACTAATGGTAGATGGGTGAGGACTAGATCTGCGCAGAGTGTCACGGCGGTGCGTTGTCGTCGGGGTTATGTAGCAATCCGTTAGCTAGTGGCAGGAAACCGGTGAGGGAAGAGGCGTGGATTTTACAATTCACCCATGTGGAGCGCGGGAAGCATTCGCTGGAGCGCGGGAAGACTAAGTGGAGCACACACACAACCCGAATATCGTATCCGGTGCCACGTGTTATTTATCACACAAGTGTCAAGATAAGGAAACATATGTGTAACTTACTAATCATCGCACACAAGTACTCACAAACGCATTGCGTGCGATAGTCCTAGCCACCGCAAGCAACTAGTTTGCACTTTCATAGTTTTTTGTACACACAGAATCACACAAGAACTAACTGTATTAACTGTCTTTGTTTTAATTTCTTATTGCAAACAATTCATCTGAGTCGGCTGTTGCCACGTATCACACACATCTTGTTAAGTTGAACCGTTTCTATTCTGTTCTCTAATCAAAAATAGTTCGTCCAAGTGAACTGTATGACCTATATCACACACCTTGATCTGGCTAACCGTTTCTGTTGCACTCCCTGTCGGTTCTATATCCGGCATATCTCGTAGTAGGGGTCCTAAGCTAGGCGTGTTGGAGCGATGGTAAGACGGACACGGGATTTTACCCAGGTTCGGCCCTCTTGACGGAGGTAAAACCCTACGTCCTGCTTTGATTGTATTCGTATGGAGATAGTACAGAGTACATGTGTGTACCACGGGATTGTTCTAATGAATATTAGATGTTGTCTATTGACTACCCTGGCCTCGGTTTATATAACACACCAGAGGCCTAGGGTTTAGGAGAGTCCTCGGCTTGTGTGCCAAGTCTTGTGGAAACCTCCTTGTATGCGGCATGGGCTGCCCGAACTGGCCCATGACTGAACCGCCATGGGGGGTCCTCGGCCCGATCCACCTGATCAGGGGATGGCGTGGTGAGTACCACCTAGTCCAGGACACCGTCAATAGCCCCCTGAAACGGTATTCAAGTTGGGACGCTCCTCGATTCTTCCGAACTGTTCTTCATCTTCGGCCGTCAGTCTTGAAAGCTGTTTCAACAAAACTTCTCATCTTCGATTTTGAGGATCGCCGTAGTGAGTCCGAAGAGTTTATACGTCGGGTATCCGAGGAGCCCCTTTATGTTCTCGACCTTTATCAATGCCTTGCTATTTTTACGCCACACCTCGGGTTTGAAGGGTTTCCCGTGCGGTGGTGTCCTATCGCGTCCGAGCTCCAATGCTGGACTGCATCTGAGCTCCAATGACGGACTGTATCTGCGCTCCAACGCCAGACTGTATCCGAGCTCCAACGCCGGAATGTATCCGAGGTATCATAGATCACATTGGTTCGAAAAAGTTGAAGGAATTTAGCCGAGCTTAATGCCGGAAATGCCCTCTATGGAGCCAGACACTTGTATCCGAGCTTTATGCCGTACTGTATCTAAGGTGGTGCACCACCTCGGGTTTGGGTTGATTGTTTGTAGATGTTATTTCTGATTGATGCAATTTATTTACTGACGAGATATATAGCCAGTAGCCTTCAAGGTGCATGTCGGGCTAAAATCTGAGGTGCACATCAAAGGAGATAGTGATCGGCGGACGGGCCCTTGAGAGAGGGTTTTGAGAAGTCGCCGTAATATATTAGCTTGATGCCGGATAAGTCCCAGTTGGTACCTATTGTTGTCCGAAGACGTTTTTGCCGATAGTTCGGTCAAGCCGAACACTGAGCACATTCAATTTTTTGCATTGAATAGGCAATGCAGTAGCCCCTGAGAAACTGGTCGGGTGGCAACACTAGATCAAGGGATCGATGTGCCCCTTTAATTTTATTAAATGATAAGCCCGAAGCCCAGTAGCCCCCGAGCCTTAATGCGAGCACAGGTGGCCTAATTAAGGATCGATATCCAGAGTAAAATCACAAATTATGTGTAATGATTCTATGTATCCAAGTACTCTTCATCATTAATGCTCGGATCCGCACTGTACAAAGCTTTGTTGACCGACCATCGGCTTCAACCTCCTCATCCAGTAGCCGGGGAGTGTTTGACCCACTTTATAAAGCCTTTATGAGGGCAAAGATTTATGACAAACAAGGCAATCTGGCCATACGGTTTTATAAAAAAAGGTATGCAAAGAGAATGTTATACTACTATTTAATGTAAGAAACATCTTCCAAACAAAATAGTCCCGCTATTGGTTCCTTTATTTGGGTTGTCATGCCGACCATGATCATGAAACCTCACCTCTGATCAACGCGGGAGAAAAATACTAAGGATTTAGTTTGGGGAAAGTTCCCGAACTATGTGGTCTTTAGTGAACCTAAATTTTCACTTCCGTCGTTGCCGACCAATTATATCCTTTAAGATGCTAGCTTTCGGCTTCACCCAGTCTAAGGTACTAATTCGGATGACCCGGTACTAACGATCATAGAGGTGCTCCCTTTACCGCCTAGCCGAACCATCAGAAACATAGGGGTAAACACAGGAGCCAGGCGACCCATCTTGGCCAAAATCTTAAGTCATATTGATGCATATTTATGGCTTTATAACGATGATTACGGAAGGAAGCCCTCATATATTAAATACAAACGCCGATGATATGTATTTATTTTGACTCCGTTGCGACTCTTTATCATTTGAATGTGGCCCATCGTCGGCTTCTACCCCTTTGTAGATGATGTAGGGTATTTTGTAGTTACAAGACAACCCTTAGCCAATGTCTCGGTGCCTGAAGGCGGTTGTGTTAGTAGAAACAAGGCAATCAGATATGCCGGCTTTATAACTTTCACTTAGTCATAGGAGCTTTAAACAGGGGAAGCTACCTATGAGCCCCCGGTTAGTGTTCGACACCGATCGAAGTCTAGTCATTAACACTTTGGTCAATGTTATGAAAGGTCCATCGTTTATCACGGGGTAATCGGTATCGATCTATAGTTTGACACCGTCATCAGATCGCTAACTAGTTTATGCCCATTGTGACAGTCAGTTTTCGGGTTTCTCCACTGAGGTGCTTAACCATTCGAGCTGGAAGCACAATCGCAGTGGTTCTCCCTTTGCACACCTAGCCGAACAAAGCAGGACATAGGAGGCAAGCACAGGAGCCGGGCAACCCAACTACTAACCGAAGACACAATTCGAAACCGATGCATATATAGCAATATCCGAGAATGTTTTTGTCGAATCTCTAAAGGTGTCCGGCGTTGCACTACGATACTTATGATGGAAACACACAAATAGTTTAAAGGTGCCATAGGCTTGGAAAACCAAAAAACTTTAGTAAAAACTTTACGCCCAAACTAAATCAAGTCATTTGGTGCCAATCCGAAAATTGGTCTTACTTTTGTGCTTCTGCCGTGCATTAATATGACACATACGATCTCAAGACTTCAAGCGGGTCAGCCTATGGCTGCAACCTCCTATCCCGAAGGCGGAGCACTGCTTGTTAAGCCAGTTTAGCGAACTAAACTCGAGCAGCATTCAAGAGAAAATAGGATATCTGGCTATTGACCACACACTTGAGTCGAGAAAGGAGTGGTAGAAAAAGACTTTCCAACGACTAGATCCAAATCAGCCCCTTACGAAGCAACGCATAAACTAGGGTTTAAGCTTCTGTCACTCTAGCAACCCATCGTCTACTTATTACTTCCCAATGCCTTCCCCTATGGCCAAATAATGGTGAGGTGTCATGTAGTCGACGTTCACATGACACCACTAGAGGAAAGACAACATACATCTCATCAAAATATCGAACGAATACCAAATTCACATGACTACTTATAGCAAGACTTCTCCCAAGTCCTCAGGAACAAACGTAACTACTCACAAATCATATTCATGTTCATAATCAGAGGGGTATTAATATGAATAAAGGATCTGAAACATATGATCTTCCACCAAGTAAACCAACTAGCATCAACTACAACGAGTAATCAACACTACTAGCAACCCACAGGTACCAATCTGAGGTTTTGGCACAAAGATTGGATACAAGAGATGAACTAGGGTTTGAGATGAGATGGTGTTGGTGAAGATGTTGATGGAGATTGACCCCCTCCCGATGAGAGGATCGATGGTGATGATTTCTCCCTCCCAGAGGGATGTTTCCCCAGGAAAACAGTTCCGCCGAAGCCCTAGATTGTTTCCGGAAAGGTTCCGCCTCGTGGCGGCGGTGTTTCATCCTGAAAGCTTGCTTATGATTTTTTCCAGGGTGAAAGACTTCATATAGCCAAAGATGGGCACTAGAGGCCTGCTAGGGGGCCCACGAGACAGGGGGCGCTTCCAGGGGGTATGGCGCGGCCCCACCCTCATGGATGGTGGGTGGACCCCCTCCGGTGCTTTCTTCGCCCAATATTTTTTATATAATGCAAAACCCACTTCCGTGGAGTTTCAGGACTTTTGGAGTTGAGCAGAATATAGGTCTCTAATATTTGCTCCCTTTTCAGCCCAGAATTCCAGCTGCCGGCATTGTCTCTCTTCCTGCAAAGCTTGTAAAATAAGAGAGAATAGGCACAAGTATTGTGACATAATGTGTAATAACAGCCCATAATGCAATAAATATTGATATAAAAGCATGATGGAAAATGGACGTATCAGGACTCGCCTCTGCGTGCGACGCCGTGGCACGCCTCGCCGTCGCCTGCTACAGTTCGTTCCTGGCTCGGCCTCGCCGGGATGGGAGAGGGGGACCACCTCCCCCCTGGCTCGGCCTCGCGCTAACACGGCGGTGCGCACATTTGAAGGTGCAGTGCGGTTATTTTGTCCGCCCCCACGCACCCACACACCCTAAAAAGTTAGATAATGGGGGCAAGTCATGTTACAGACTCACCTCCGCATGCGACGCCGTGGCACGCTGCGTCGTCGCCTCCTATGGCTCGTTCCTGGCTCGGCCTCACCGGGATGGGGGAGGGGGTCCCTCCCCCCCTCCCCCCCGGCTCAGCCTCGCGCTAACGCGGAGGTGCGCTCGTTTGACAGACGCAGTGCGGTTATTCTATCCCCCCACGCACCAACACACCCTAAAAAGATAGATAATGGGGGCAAGTCCATATAAGGAAGATGTGTCAATACAACTATGTCCCTTGGTGCGTTGTTTGGTTTTCCCCCTAAAAAGATAGATAATTGGGGCAAGTCTAGACAAGGCCGATATGTCAGTACAACTATGCCCCTCGGTGTGGTGCTAGTTTTTCCTCTAAAAAGATAGATAATGGGGAAAGTCATGTTACGGACTCGCCTCCACATGCGACGCGCCTGCTACGACTCATTCCTGGCTCGGACTCGCTCATATGGGGGAGGGGGATCCCGACCCCCCTCCCCCAGCTCGGCCTCGCGCTAACGCGGCAGTGCGCTTGTTTGACAGGCGCAGTGCGTTTATTCTGTTCCCCCCACGCACCCACACACCTTAAGATAGAAAATGGGGGCAAGTCCATACAAGGAAGATGTGTCAGTACAACTATGCCCCTCGCTGCGGTGCTGGTTTTCCCCTAAAAAGATAGATAATGGGGGCTAGTCCATACAAGGAAGATGTGTCAGTACAACTATGCCCCTCGGTGCGGTGCTGGTTTTCCTCCTAAAAATATAGATAATGGGGCAAGTGCATACAAGGAAGATGTGTTAGTACAACTATGCCCCTCGGTGCGGTGCTAATTTTCCCCCTAAAAAGATAGATAATGAGGCAAGTCATGTTATGGACTTGCCTCCGCATGCGGCGCCACGACACGCCGTGTCGTCGCCTGCTACGGTTCGTTCCTGGCTCGGCCTCGCTGGGACCCCCTCCCCACGGCTCGGCATCGCGCTAACGCGACAGTGCACTCATTTGACAGGCATAGTGCGGTTATTCTGTTTCCCCACCACCCACGCACCCACACTCCCTAAAAAGATAAATGTTCTTCAGTCCATACAAAAAATATGTCAGTATGACTATGCCACTCGGTGTAGTCCTATATCTTATCCCGATGTTCATAAAAAAATAAAAAAATACTGAAAATGAGAACAAAGAGAAAGCGAGGGAAACACACTATAAAAAGATTTCAGTTCAAGCAAATGAGAACATTCCGTCCTAATATAAAAAATGCTTATATTAGGCGAAAAAAATCATAAAAACTAGAAGGAAAAAATGCTAAGAATAAAAAATATTGACTGCCCAAGGGACAAGTCGGCGCAACGCAGGTGGGTACTAGGACTCAGACCAACTGCGAAGCCACCGACGAATCCATTGTAAACCAGACTGTGGGGGCCAAGCCACCAGGATCCAGAGGTCATGACAGAGAGCAAGCGCCGTGTATAATCACTCTGGTAAGTATTCAGAGGAGTTCGACCAATAAGCCTCGGCAGCGCTAATAAACAGGTTGAGAGCCCCCTCGGGTATCGACGTGGGACTAAAACGTATAGCGCACATGCACGCCCCACTACACAGCCACATAGACGAGCTATTTGGGCCGAAAACAATGGCTCTGTGGGGATGGCCCAATACAACAGTTCGCCCCATTACAAAATTCCAACTGATCACACAAGACCAAATAAAAGAAACAAATGCAGATAATTTAAAAAAAACTTCATAAGAAATCAGTTCAAAATAAAGAATGTAGAAAAGTTCAAACACATGTTAATTGTAAGAACTAAAAAAAATATTTTTTTGGAAAATTAAACATAGAAGATTGTAATAAAAATTTCAGAAACAAAATTTTAAAAAGTTCAACTAATAAAATTCATGAAGTTCAAGTAAAATTAATACTGTGCAGCAAAGATTAAATTGTTTTTATTTAAAAAATACTAGAACTATCACTATTCAATTAAAAAAATTATGCTCTAAAATTCTTGTCAAATAGTAAGGAAAAATTCTCTATAAGAAACGAATGCGGTTGGCCATTGACATCCAAAATAGTTCAGTACTATCATTAACAGCATGTAAGTTCAACAAACTCAAACCCAAGGGGTCCTACAACCATCATCAGCGTATATTTTTCGTGTCCGAGGTATGTACATGAAAATATCCAAGTAAAAACAAAGATGCCCATCAGTTCGACTATAATTGTTCCAATTCGGATATAAAAATATATATATATATATAAGATAGTTGGGCTTGAGCAAAAAATAGGAAGCATTACATAAATAAAAACTAGCGCATATAATAACATACGAACAAATTGTTCCAAACCATCTCGTAATAACATAGAATTCAACCATCTCACATGCATTGTTTTAAAGAAAAATACTACAACATAATCAAACACACACAAATATCACAACTAGCGTCATTTGCCACATTTAAACCTACAACACATAAATACTGAACGTCAGAGACTCATCTTCCCTGGAGAACATAACCATAACCACATCCCCATCCTCAATTCCAGACTCTACCACAAACTCCTTCCACCCAATACTTAGGTTGATGCAACCATCAAAGTCGATGTGGTAGGCAACTTCAATCAACTGATACATGTTTTTGTCTGAAGTCTCCATCTTCAGTATCCCGGAACTAGGAGCAACAATCCTGATTCTAGGTGACATTTTCTGCAAATGGGCATGGGAGTAGAAAATAAAGTGAACACCTGACATAACTAAATATTTACACAGATCTAGGAACTGATGCATAACAAAGTGAAAAGAAATATTTGAACCAAAACAAAAACACCAAACTAACTAGTCATATGACCTGACTAAACTTAAGAAATATACATATCAATACCCCTATCGTAAAGCATCTAACAAAAACAGAACAAGGATTATACAAAAATGGATAAATATTGTTAAGTAATGAACAAATACACACGCAAAAACCTACTGTTAACTTCTAATAAAACCAAATAAAAATTATAGTCAAACTATTGATAAAACTAAACTACAGATTCAGTCCATGGCAGTCAAAATGAGACCTGCAAAAAGAAGAAAACAAGAAGGATAGAAACACATACCCATGATTCCTCCAAGTCCCCAACCGCCATGCGACAAACATAGGGTGCACGAAACCCATGGTTGCTGTACAGTAGACACGAAAGTTACCCACGGTGCTGACTATCGGTGAGCTCCGAACAAGATTCATACACATAACCGTCAGCTATGTGCGCCATCTTTGCGAGCCATCCACATGAAAAATCCTCCATGGGAAACATAGGAAAAGGGAAGAAAACAACAGAGAGAAGAGGGAGGAACCTAGATCTGATTTTGGAAGAAGGAAGAAAAAGGAGGGGGAGACTGAGCCACACACCACACATAGATGGATATAATTTATAGCCAGGAAGACTCGCAGAGTATAAAAATAATAAATAGGCAGGTGGGCAGCCAACTAGTAGAAAATAGTTATTATACAAGTCATACAACATTGACTGCAAATCAGTTCAACTTCAGATAAAGAAGCAGTTCAAAATATTTGTTGGAGAGCACATACGGCAGCAGTTCAAATTGCGCAAAACAAACATATGTAGATACAACTCATTCAGAAGTAGACTGTTGAATTCATTTAGTCATTCAACCATCTGCTCCCTCACAACACAAACTTAAAAACATAAAAATCTAGTACTTCAGTCTTAACGATCAAAGAAACGACGCCATTTGGCCCTGGTGGATGGATGTGGAGCCGTGGCTGCTCTCACCCTAGCACAACTGATGATCTGAATATGGTTCCTTCCCCTGCCCTCTGGGAAAAGTAGCTCCAGTTCATTGGAGTTGCAAGTATCCATCACCTCGCGCGCAAGGCATCTGTTGAACTCTGCCTCCACTTCCTCCTCGGCAGCACGTCGTGCCCTCTGTCTGCGCCTGCGCCTCCTCCAACTCCTCTTCTCCGCTACTGCAGCCCACACATCGACGACATCCCCCTCCTCCTCTGTGACCTCTCCCAGCTTAGGATCCATCTGGCTTTTCTTTGGTGGCAGCTGGTGGAATGGAAGTGACAAAGGGCTAGGGCTTTATACTCAAAGTGCAGATGTTTGGGTAGGCAGCCAGTAGAAAATACTTACTCCAATGTCAACGCACTGTAATACAACTTTGACACGGAGCAGTCCAACTACACATATGACAACCATTCAAACAACACTCAAAAACATGCAACTTAATTACGCAGTTTGACCAAATTACAAGAAATTGTAGGCTATAGCAGCCACCTTACACCACCTCCGCCAATGACCAAATCACATGGGAACCCGTGGTAGAAACAACTCAAGAAGAAAAATTGACAACACAAATCTATTCATATGATCCTCAACTCTCTCCCTCCAACGCCAATTCAAAAATAAAACATCAGAAAAAGAACACATTTGGATGGTGGACATGGCCAACGACCAAGAACACCAAAACTTCTAATCAGAAATTACAGTGAAAGAATCTCCAAATACTCTAGCACACCGATAATTCTCACATCCCAATAACACATAAAACAACAAAGCAGACGTAAAATCGACGGCTACGAACACCACGGTAAACATGAACGCCCGCAACACCTCCGCCGCCAAATGCCAACGTTGTCACCTCTGGTGACTTGAGATTGGAAAACACGACCAGGTGAGCGCGCGCACGTGCGGAACCCCATACATGTCTCCTCCGACAATGAATGGCTGGCAACACCGCGCCGGAGAACCCCCGAAAGCTCCCCGTTGAATCCCCTATTTCCGTCCATTGAAGACGTAGGAAGATCAGTTCAAGTAGCAAACCACGTCAGTACAACTTGTAAACTTCGTTAGTTCAAGTTGGGTAACAGAATAATATTCTGTTACGCGAAATAGAATAGCCCAGATGTATGTATATATATATACCCTCAAATATAGCAAATGAGATCTCAAATGCACCAGAAAATTGAACCATAGGGTACAATCATGATTTCTTACCATGGAAAAAAGTTGAAGGCGAAACAATGAACTCATGTTTTCATTCAAACGAAAATATGCTATTAGTTCACGTAAATGTTTTCAAATAGGACACGATTCACTCACGGAAGTCATGTGCCTACTAAACCGTGGCCGATGCCACCCCTGCCACGTGCGCGATCTGAGTTGTGCGTTTTGATTGGCCAGAACGCAAACCCCACGGATTATACATTTGCATCGTTGGATTCTCCTTGATCGAACGACAATCCACATCCCTTTCGACAACACATGCAATTTCGGTTGTGATTTTATTTATATCCACAAATTGCACATTAAATTCAAAAATGTCTTAAATATAGAAAACGATACCTGAAATGCATTGGAAAATCAAACCCGTGGTATAATGGTGAACGCGTACCATGGAAATTTTTATGAGGCCAAACGATGAAGTCACTGGCCACTGGATTTTGAATTGACATGTCTCCTTTTGGAAACCATGATCCTTCATGGGAGATGCTCTTGTTTGGAAGGAGCGATCATCAAAACTTGTGCCAAAGTTTACCAAAACGTTTCCACAGGACTGTGAGAGCACGCCACGGGCACATGCTGATTTTGATGACGTCTGGATTCCATCAGAATTCCCTGTAATTAAAATACCAACTAGGCATATGCCAGTGGCCGCACCTCACGGCCGAAATGTTTGAAACTTCTCCCCGTTTCTAGGACAATGGATGAAAACTCGCAAAGCGACACACAAATGATTTGTACAGCTTCTTTGCTAATTAACACCCAGATGTAGTTGTAGAACGGTTTTTATTTTATATGCACTAAATGCAAGGTAAGTGCAAAAAAGACTAAAATATAGCAGACGAGACCTGAAATGGGCCGGAAAATCAAACCTAGGGTATATACGTGATTTTTTACCATGAAAAAAATTCGAGGCGGAACGATGTAGTCACCGACGATTGGAGTCCGAAGTGTCGCGTCTCCTTTTGGAAACTGTGATCCTTCTTGCGAGATGCTTCGATTTGCAAGGTGTGAGCATCAAAAGTTGTGCCAAACTTTACCAAAATTTTCCCATGGGATCCTGAGAGCACGCCACGGTGACACACTGATTTTCATTATTTCCTGACTCTATACGCCACGGTGACACACCTCAGGAGATTCATTTGGCACAGGTTGCCTGACCACCTCGCAGGACCAACACAACAAAAAAGAACCAAGACGAGGCGCAACCCGCCTTGAGGTAGGGCCTCGTGAGTCCCGTGCTACCTCACGAGTGCCTAGATACACCTCGTCTAGCCCTGTTGTGCAAGCCACGTGTCAAGGCGGGGCTGTACACGCCCCGGGGGCTCTCTGTAGTAGGGAGTCCCCCACCCACGCACCGGTGGAAGCACCATGCTCCACGCTGGCCATCGACACTACCGAGGAGCGGCTATGCCCGTGCACAAGCAGAAGCACTACACGCCGCACTGGTGATAAACAACTGAGGGTGGCCTCACGGCCGTACCAACCTCAGGGAGCCCCAGAGCTCAGTGTCCGGGCTCACCACAACGCCTCCCCTTGGGAGAGCTGCGCGAGGGGGCTGGGCACGGGGGTTGCGCTTGGGTCACTCCCAAGTGTACGCCACCCAACCAAGTCCCTCAGACCTCGTCGCACGCCCCTCCCGAGCCGAGCCTCGGCGAGGGCAAAGGTATGGAGAATGTTTGCACGTCAAGGGGGGCTCCTGAGCATCGTGACTCAAGAGCCTAACTGGTCACGTAGCCCCTCACTCCTTGGTCTGTCCTGGTTTCTGGTCGGCCCAACGGCGGTTGAGGTATGCGCGGGGCCGGGCTCTGCCGACGTAGAACATTAACCTATCCTCGTGTATCCTTCCTATAAGTTGTTTGCACGTCAAGGGGGACTCCTGAGCATCGCCACTCAGGATCCTAACTGGTCACGTAGCCCCTCACTCCTTGGTCCATCCTGGTTTCCGGTCGGCCCAACGGCGGTTGAGGTATGCGCGGGGCCGGGCTGTGCCGACGCAGAACACAAAGCAAATAGGAAGAAAATCACAAAATCTCAAAGCAAATATTACTCACAATATCAAACGCGAGTTTAACGCCTCCACGAGGCATGGTGCATGTTGCAGGAATAAAACAGAAAAGCAGCCGCAGGTCATCCCTGGACACCGCCGACGCCCACAAGAGGTGCTTCTTCCCTGGTGGCATCGCCTTCGCCTACACCGCCAGCTGGAGCCACGAGATCGGTGGCACTATCGGTCGAAGGCGCGGGGGTGAAGCCACGGAAATTCTTCAGCAGGGCCTCCAGTTGACCCTTCACGGCTGCGGTGGCAACCGCGCAGTGTTCATCAGCTACAGGCTCCAGCAGCTCGTCAAGACAAGCGCTAGGGTCACAAAGGTGTAGGTGGCTGAAGACCCGCGTCAGCGCGACTGAGGAAAGGACGCGAGCCTCTGCCTCCGCCATGGGACCGGTGCCCTTCCTCGCGCTAACTTGTAGGAACCTCCTGAGGGCCACAGCAGGCGGTACCGCGGACTCTCCCTCTTCTCTCATGCGATTCGCTTGCGCGTTAAAAGGAGGGATCCTCAGCATCACGCCTCAGGAGCTCTTACTGGCTCTCCAGCCCTCACCACTGGCATCGACCATGGCACACGACTTGGCATACCAGCGGCGGCTAAGCTCGCTCGAGGGCCGGGACTTGAGGATACAGAGCACCAAGAAGAACATGGAGGGGAGGGGGAGACCCGCACGGGCCTGACCAAGCTACACTACAGTGGCCGACGTACGAGTTCGGCACGACTCGAGGAGCCGACCCCGGACAGCCAAGATAAGTTTCCACTCTAGATCTACCAGTCGCTACGGCACGAGACCCTCGCTCACTTCCTTCGCTGCCCTGCTGCGGCAACGTTTTGTTCCTTTCCCATCCTAAGACAGTTACTTGCGCGCTAAAGGGGACCTCTTGAGCATCGCACGTAAGGAGCTCTTACTGGACCTCGGGCCGCTCACCTCCTGGCCTTAACCACGGCACGCAAGCTGGCATACCAGCTGCGGCTGGAGCCTACCTGGGGACCGGGACCTGTCAGCGTAGAGCACCAAGCTGCCGCAGGATTGGAAAGGGGAGGCCCAGCCTTGGCAGGATATGCGCACACAAATCTTCATAATGAGGGCTATGTTTACAAAAGGCATTACAGACGCTTTACACACCCCCACGGGGTTCATTTCTTGATTCCTCGCAGGGAACAAAAGGGAAGGAATTCCTAGGAGTTCTATCTACACGCACCAGATGTCGCCGACGCCATCATCAACAATGGGCCACGTGAGGCTGGCGCCAACCCCATCCAGGTCAGTGACGACGGCGGCTGGACGCTGCGGCCTTGCTCTGGGCTCGGTGAGAACTTGGGGGCACGTAGCTGTCGTTGCTCATCGCCGGAGACTCCATGAGCTCGGGAGGGTCGCTGGACCACCAAGAGTCACCGCTGTCGCTGGAGGAGGTGTTGGCGAAGCCTGCGGCAGGCCCAAAGCTCGCTGCGGCGCCGTCCTGGCGACCTCCTTCAGGGCAGCATTCCAGGCGGCGGCCTACTTCGTCGAAGACCTTGAAGAATAGCACGGAGGCGCCGTCGTACTCGAAGTGGATCACGAGGGCGCCCTTTGCGTGGCAGACTCGGGCAATCTCGCCCCAGCCTCCGGTCGTGAAGATCTTCCCGGAGGCAATGGCTCCAATATCTACTCCAGTCGCAGTCGGCGTATTGCAGCCAAAGCTCACGAAGGCCCCTCGGTAGCATCTCGGCGGCGAAGAACTGTAGGAGGCGAATCCAGGTGCTCAGGGGTATCGCCTCCCATATCACGAACTCGCGCGAGGAGTCTGTCACGTGGACCCCTGGGGCGACGGAGTGCGCCTCCGTGGCGCCGCAGCCACGGCCTTGGCACAGGCGGAGACGCTCGTAGCTCCTCCCTCCAGAACCATCGCCGCAAATATACAAGGGTAGCGGGTACCCAGGCGGAGGCCTTTTGTACCAAGGCCGCAACACCACCGGGCTCACTACCACCTCGCGGCGATGGGACCTTCTCTTCTTCGGCGGAAGCAACTCTGGCTCATTGAGGGGAGCCTTGCCCTTCTCCACGAAAGTGAACCTCCTCGAGGACGCCATTGGTAGCAGGAGTGGAGCAAGGAGAAAGAAGAGGGAAAGGCAGAGGAAGAAATGGGCGACGGGGGCTCTGCCCCCTCCTCATTTATAGCAGGAGAAGGCCAACCAGCGCCCCCCACGATCACAGGTAATGATGGTTTTCCTTGCATGTCGTAGGGACTTGTCAAGTCGGGCAGTTGCCAAGGCAGCGTGGGGAAGCGGAGACGCCCACGTCCAATCAACCACCACGCGTCAACCAAGACCGTAGGCTATTGGGGCCCGTGGCGCTCCGCACTTGACCTTTGGCTTTGCCTCGAAGCCAAGCCCGAGTGCGCCTTGGGCCTGGGGGCTACTGTCGGCGTTCTGGGAACGGGGGTCCCCAGACTTGCCTACCTACGGCCCATGGCGTGGCTTTGCTAGCACGCCTGTATGACCCATCTTCATCAACAAGGCATTCAAGACCCTCACGAGGCAGATGACGCAAGACCTCCTCAGGAGCGGCCTCGCCAGGCAGGCTCGCGAGGGGCGGAGAGATCAAGGCAAGGAAAACCTCGCGAGGTTCCCGTGACGTGAGCCGTGACGATCGAGACCAGGCGGGCGCCAGCACGCGCAGCGTCCTTATTTCCTCTTTGGTGCTAAGGGGGCAAGCGCAGGCGCGGAGTACCGAGGCATCAAGCAAAGGTTTCCATATCGGTGCAACAAGACCAAGACCAGCAGGACGGCAAGACGGAGGTCACCATGGAGCCCAAGGCGGCGTCACCACCAGAGCCTTTTGCAAGCGAAGACCACTTTTGTCAGGATAAGCTATACTAGCTGTCCCCTTTCAAATTGGCCGTTGTGGGATCCCTTCTCGCTCAATATTTGGGAACAGGACCAAGGCCACTATAAATAGAGCTAGCCACCACCGTAGTTAGGGGCGACCTCATCTGAGACAAGGGGTGACCTCATCTGAGACTAGGGGCGACCTCATCGGATATTAGTGGCGACCTCATCTTAGACGGGCGACCTCATCTGAGACTAGAGGCGACCTCATCTTATACTAGAACTAGTTCATCCCCACAATCACATCCACCAAGCACAAGAACACCTCTCGTCAAGAGGCAGTTCTTCCCCCCTGTACTATTCATCCTCAGCCCAAGAGGCAATCCACCACCACCACACTCGAGTAGGGTATGACACCACAACGATGGCCCGAACCAGTATAAATCTTGTGTCCTTTGTGTTGCGAGTTCATCGAGTTAGTCCGTAAGATCTTAGCCTAGTTAGGACGTGGATCGGTAGGGGTAGATCTTCACGCGCACCCCAGTGTTTGAACCTTAAGGGTTTTGCCGGAACCCGTGATCCAACATAGACGTTCGACCAGAAGTGCTTCAAGTACCAAGAAGGAAGCAGCCAAAAAGGCTACACCCGCGAGGAAGCGCGCCGTGAGAGCGACGAGGAAAGAGAACGATTGCCTCTTACTTAAAGTACTCATCGCCCAGAACCAAATTAAGAGCAAGTTGTTTGAATCGAGCAGTAATATTATTTCTGACGGCATGGATGGTAAAGAAATATCTTTGCAGCATGCTAAAATTAAAGCAGACATACTTGAAGCACGCAATTACGTCCGTGCCTATCCATTTCTTGTTGGTGAATACTTTGATGAGTGCAGCTCTAGTTGCCGCGAGTTACATAAACATTGCATGGATCAAATGTCAGCAGGTCATCATGTTCTACTAGTCCACTACAAGAGAGATCATTTCTGACACGTTGCTGGTTCCATTAGTGTGGGTTTCGAGGACTTACATCTCTTCTTCAACTTCAACGAGCTCGATGCCACTCTTGTTAGATGCGTGATTTTGTAAGTACTGAACAAACTCTAATGAACTTCTCCCAACAATGATGTAAACGGTAAACAGCTAACTGCATTTCATTCCTCTTAGGGGATTGAATGCGCAGAGAAGAAAAAGGGAGAGTGTGTATTTCATAAATCCCACATTAGCAAATAGCACAACAATAGATGGTAAGGACCTATGGGACTGGGCCATTGACACGGTCGTCCGTATCTTCAAAAACACGTCCCATGTAGAATCATTTCTCTGGCCATATCATGAATGGTAAGTCAAGTAAACAACCACACATACACTGATTGTCTTTCATATTTTGACATAATTCATAAGTTTATGGCTTTCTTAATATGTAGCAATCACTGGATATTGGTATTCACTATTCCAAACAAGAACACAGTTTACTACATGGATTCTCTCACAGAGTCAACAAACCCTTCGGGTCTGACGCATCTTTAGAAATTCATGGATAGGTATTGAATTCTATAATCTTGAAATTAATTTGCATTCATATCTGGTTCAATAATTGATGTTGCCAAATTGATCTTCTTTTGCAGTGTGCTCGGTTGTGGAAAACTAAACCAGGGAACCTGTTCAAGAGGCACGAGATCGTTTCTCCGGTAAGACACCGAAATCTGTTATTTTTGGAAAATGTATCAAATAGTCTGCAAATTCCTTTTCTTACGCTAGTCAAATGTTCAAGCTTCTAAATAAACCTCTTTCTATTTCATTCCAAAGAAAAAAAATACATCTAACACCGGTTAGTTTGTTCCTAACAGGACAAATACATGACTAATCTATACCTACTATTAAAGGGAGCTGGTATTCTTGGTTTCATCCCGTTTCGTTTGGTCCCGCTTCAGTTTTGCATGTCGCTGTTTGGTTTCGTTACTTGTCACTTGTTTTGGCCCAACGGAAGAAACCCAGGTCCAAAGAGCTAGCAAAAAATAAAATTGCCGATGGGAGGGTTCGATCTCATGACCTGCCAACCGGCCACACACACAATTTGTCCAACTGACCCAGCTAGAGATATGATAGAAATTTTTTCTCCTGTTGCAACGCACGGGCCTTTTCGCTAGTTCTGTACAAAAAAATTTCAGTGTCCTCAGCAACAAGAAGGGACCAAAGTTTGTGGATACTATGTTTGAAGACACATGATCTCCATCTGCAAATCTGCTGATAGTTGTGAAGATGCTCACGAATTAGTATCAGTAAGTCTATCTTAATTAATATCTTCTACTCCAATCATATGGCACATTATGATCTTAAAAATACTGCAACTCATCTTAGAACCAAGGGCCTCTAAACCGCTCCCTGCTTGTAAATTGCTGATGGTTTGGAGATTTATCAGCGACTTCTTCCTGAATCACTACATCGATCCCACTGGTGATAATGAAGATTTCAGCATGCCTTCTGCTGAAACATTGAGTAAGAGTTAGCCGCTAAACATATATGCATGGATCCATTGTTTTCTATCTGATGAGATCTTCGTATTTCATACACTATGATTAATTATGTAATGCATATATGTGTCAAAAAATCATTGGAATTTAGCTGCCATTTGTTCAATTGCAATTCTTGCAAAATCTAATGAACTTCCTGTGGACACTATATGTTCAATTGAATATTGTGGCAAATTTGCTTTTTGCACGCCGATTCAAATGCGATATTTTTGTTCTAACCTGGAAATTGCTCTGCACACAGTTCAACTAAATGAGTGTGTACGATCCACATTGGAAAGCATACGTCAATCGTAGCGGACCCATCAGTGATACACAACAGATCACAAACGATTTGTAGCACTACTACGTGGGTGTACGGGCTCCAGAATCGTTTGTGATACCACATTATCCCACACGAGAGATCGAAGTAAACCGTGCCCAATGTAAAATACAATCCCAGTCGTAAATTTTGTAGGAAACGTGTGGAATCCCAAACAAAAAGCACAGGTCACTCTTGCCGCAACCGTCGGTGATACACAACAAATCACAGATGGTCTGCAACACTTGTATGTGTGCGAAGGGGCTCCTGAACCGTTTGTGATAGAACACTATCACACACGGTAATTTTTGGGATACGCGTGCGATGGAGTCTTGCATGGCAGACGGGTTCCGTAGAAAACTCGTGTGTGATGGGGCACATATCGCACATAGTTCATATGTTGGCCCATGTGCCTTACATACTGTTGCCCAAATGGTTCATTATGACCCACCGTTTGGTTTCACTTCATCATTAGAAACGTTTAATCACCGATCCCACACGTGCGAAAGAATTTAGTGTGTGCTACATCGCATACGATTACATTTGGCAAGGCCTCTGCATCATGGCTCCATATCCCCAACGGTTTCTGGGTCGTGTGGGAAGGACCCCCTATCACAGTCACTCACTTGGCGTTGGTTCAAAATGCCATCGGGAAAAGGGGTTAAGAACCATGTGTATAGCACCTCGTTGTACCAGTGGTAGCTTGGTGATAGTGACTGGAGAAATCTGTCAATCACTATCTTATCTGGAAGATTAACTCCCAGTTGATTCAAGTGATTGTAGTGCCCAGACATTTTGAGCACATGCTCACTGGCTGAGCCATTCTCCTCCATCTTGTAGGCAAAGTACATGTCAGAGATCTCATACCTCTCAACATGGGCATGAGCATGAAATACCAATTTCAGTTCCTGGAACATCTCATATGTTCCATGGGGTTCGAAACATCTTTGTAATCCCTATTCTAAGCCGTAAAGCATGGCGCACTAAACTATCAAGTAGTCATAACATCGAGCTTGCTAAACGTTCATAATGTCTGTATCAGCTCCTGCAACAGGTCCGTCAACTAGCGGTACATTAAGGACATAATTCTTCTATGCAGCAATGAGAATAATCCTCCGATCACGGACCCAGTCCGCATTATTACTACCATCATCTGTCAACTTAGTTTTCTCTAGGAACATATCAAAAATAGGCGAGCTATATCATGAGCTATTGATCTACAACATAGATATGCAAAAACTATTAAGACTGAGTTCATGATAAATTAAGTTTAGTTAATGAAATTACTAATGAACTCCCACTTAAATTAACATCCCTCAAGTTATCTAAGTGATACATGATCCAAATCAACTAACCCATGTCCGATCATCATGTGAGATTGGGTAGTCATCAACGGTGAACATCTCTATGTTGATCATATCTACTATATGACTCATGTTCGACCTTTCTTCTCTAGTGTTCCGAGACCATGTCCGTACATGCTAGGCTCATCAAGTTTAACCCAAGTGTTCTGCATGTGCAAAACTGTCTTACACCTGTTGTATATGAACGTAGAGTCTATCACAACCGATCATCACGAGGTGCTTCGAAACGACGAACTTTGGCAATGGTGCATACTCGGGGAGAACACTTTTTATCTTGAAATTTAGTGAAGGGATCATATTATAATGCTACCGCCATTGTAAACAAAATAAGATGGATAAAGGATAAACATCACATGTAATCAAAATATGTGAGATGATATGGCCATCATCATCTTGTGCTTTTGATTTCCATCTCTAAAGCATCATCATGATCTCCATCCTCACCAGCTGGACACCTTGATCTCCATCATTTCTTTGGGGTCGTCTCGCCAACTATTGCTTCTACGACTATTGCTAATGCATAGCGATAAAGTAAAGCAATTACATGGCATTTACATTTGATACAGTAATTAAGAGACAACCCTAAGGCTCCTGCCAGTTGTCGATATTACAAAACATGATCATCTCATACAACAACGTATATCACATCACGTCTTGACCATATCACATCACAACACGTGCTACAAAAACAAGTTAGACGTCCTCTACTTGGTTGTCGCACGTTTTAGTGGCTGCTACGGGCTTCTAGCAAGAGCCATTCTTAACTCTGCAAAAACCACAACCATGATTCATCAAGTTTCCCGTTTTAACCTTCTTCAAGGACCGGCCGTAGTCAAATTCGATTCAACTAAAGTAGGAGAAACAGACACCCGCCAGCCAACTTTATGCATAACAAGTTGCATGTCAGTCAGTGGAACCGGTCTCATGTGCGTGGACATGAAAGGTTTGTCCGGGCCGCTTCATCCCACAATACCGCCAAATCAAAATAAGACGTTGGTGGTAAGCACTATGACTATCACCGCCCACAACTCTTTGTGTTCTACTCATGCATATCATCTACGCATAGACTTGGCTCTAATGCCACTTTTGGGAAACGTTGCATGGAAAATAAAAAATTCTATGCACACGCAAGATCTATCCATGTAGATGCATAGCAACGAGAGGAGATAGTGTGTCTATGAACACTCGTAGACCGTAAGCAGAAGCTTTATCAACGCGGTTGATGTAGTCGTACACCTTCACGATCCGCCCGATCAAGTACCGAATGTACGACACCTCCACGTTCAGCACACGTTCAGCTCGATGATGTCCTTGCCTTCTTGATCTAGCAAGACAGGCGAAGTAGTAGATGAGCTCTGGTAGCACGACGGCGTGGTGATGGTGGTGATGCAACTATCTCCGCAGGGCTTCGACGAGCACTATGAAAATATGGCCGAGGACGAACTAGAGGGAGAGGGGCGCCGCACACGGCTAGGGAATCATGGTGTGTGTTGCCCCTCTCCCTCCTCTCATATATATAGGTGGAGGGGGAGGGGAGGTAGCCCCTAGGGCGCCTGCCCTGGCCGAATCCCCCCTTCCATATTTGTGCATGGTGGGAAGGAAAGAGTGGCTAGCTGCCTTTGGGGCGTCTCCCCCTTCCTTCCCTTCCTCTTTGGTGCGTGGGCAAGGGGTGTATTGGTGCACCAGCCCCGTTGTGGGCTGGTGTGCTCCCCCCATTGGCCCATAAGGCCCACCACTTGCCAGTGGCCTCCCGGAACCCCTTCCGGCACCCCGATAAAATACCCGGTACTTCTGAAATCTTTCTGGTGACCAAATACTATCGTCCTATATATGAATCTTTACTCCCGGACCATTTTAGAGCTCCTCGTCATGTCCGTGATTTCATCCGGGACTACGAACAACATTCATTCATCAACTCACATAATTCATACAATACTATATCATCAATGAACGTTAAGCGTGCAGACCCTACGGGTTCAAGAATGATGTAGACATGACCGAGAGACCTCTCCGGTCAATAACCAATAGAGGAACCTGGATGCCCATATTGGTACCTACATATTCTATGCAGATCTTTATCGGTCGAACCTTATGACAACATACGTAATTCCCTTTGTCTGTCGGTATGTTACTTACCCGAGATTCGATCGTCGGAATCTTCATACCTAGTTCAATCTTGTTACCAGCAAGTCTCTTTACTCGTTCCATAATACATCATCTCATAACACTAGTACGCGTCGGTGCTATACAAACGGTTTTTAACCCCTTTACACGACGACATTTGGAACCATCGCCAAGTGAGTGTGGGCAATAGGGGGGTCCTTCCCACACGACTCAGAAACCGTTAGGGATAGGGAGCAAAGATGCATATACAGTACTCCAAATCATTTGTGCTTGCATTGCCATCACAGTCCGTATTAGGTGGTGCTACGTTTACGATGCACAACCCATCACAAATGGTTCACTATTATAGAACGTGTATGATAATCATACAATCACACACATTCGCTTGTCCCGAACCGTATGTGATAACTAATTAAGAAGACTAGCTAATCATCGTACGAGTGTCGGATAGGATTACGAAACGTCACACCGTCGTAGCATTGTCGTGCATGAAAACTATCGCACACGCCATTCTGTGGTGCAATGTTTACGATGCATACTTCATCAGAAATAGTTCATGGTTGCGAATCGTGTACGATAAGGCAACTATCACAAACTTTTAGTTTGCCCGCACCTTTTTTGATATTGTCTGACATCGCACAAGCTTTGCAAACGGCAACTGTGTGCATGCTTGCACACGTTTCTGCTCTGTGAACCGTCTCAGATTATGGTGTATATCGCAAACGTTTGTGTTTTACCAACCGCATGTGCTGTAACGACCTAGAGAGCGTAATTTCACCATAATTTAATTGCTTCTATTTAAAATTGTACCGGATTTGAATTTGAATGTGAATGTATGCTATAGCTTTATTCATATCCATCAGGTTCAAACAACCAATGCATTATTCGATTCATAGGTACATATGTTCAAGAATAACATAAGAACCAAATAAAGAATGATGAACCACAGTTGTATACTTGTACTATTAAAGACGGTAAAGAAAGAGGCGAAATACATTTTGGTTGTTGAACAAGGGGAAGCAGAATGCATATATTGTGCCCTCCTCCATGCAGAAGGCACGTATGACTCTAGTCCAACCCCTTGTGATGGCCGACCGCCCATCCTTCACGTTCTTCATGAAAACATCTAGATAATCATCGTGTTCTGGTAGAAATACTTTAACCTTTGCATGCCCGCCAATCATGTAGTTTGAGAGGTAATCCTAAGTAAACTGCTTTGGGAACCACTGCAAAGGAAAAAGATTCAGAAATTGTTATCTAGCACAACTCATTATGGGCGGTAAAAAGAAGGTTGTAGAGTTCTTACTTACCATCTTGTAGTTCCCTGTTGTCTTGGATAAAGTGTAAACAAATAGTCTAATTTCCATCTTTGGACCCATTTTACTAACAATCTTTATCAGCTTCCTCACTTGATACTGGTTCATCGATATCTCATTGCCCCATACACAGAAAGGGTCGAAGCGCGGATCTTTACCAATGACATATGTACCTAAAAGCACCAAGTTAATATTAGAAGCTAAACAGCAATTGCACAATGATGTAGCACAACACTCTTTTATAATATCTTATAACATCCAATATACTCACATATTAGATGAATTAACATCTTATATTATGGGCCGGAAGGAGTTTATTGCATTCTTACAAATTATCAGCTGATTAACTACTGGTGTATCCATGGGTTATAGTTAGTTTGAGCTAGTTCCGGCTCAAATATCCCTAAAGTATATCTAAACACGAGGGCTAGTTTGATCTAGTTGCATCTATAACCCACCCAAAAAAACTATCCAACCAAAGAGGTCCTAATTGGAGCTAGTTCTCCTAGTGCATTTATTGTCAATCTAACCCTGCCATCCAAACAACTCTTTGGATGGAGTTAGTTCAGGGTTAGTCATGAGCTAGAAACTAATTCTAACCTCTACCTAAGTTGAGTATCCAAACATGGCTGTGTTGTTGTTGTTGTTGTTGTTGTTGCGGCTCTTCTACGTATATCTAGACATCATCAGAACATTAATGTAGCACTCTTCCTTGTTGCTATGTAGCCTAGGATTGCATATTTAGACATTAAGTACAGTGCATGTTGCTATGTAGCCTCAGATATACTACATATGGCCCTAGTTAACCTAACAATAAATGGGTTGCAGATATATTCGTTGAAAGTCTGATTCACCAATTAGTCCCTTATCAGCCCCCGACCTATATGGTACCAGCTACCTGTATCCTGAACAGTGAGCATATGTAAGCCATGGGATGAAACTAACCTCGATGGAAAACATCAGTCGTTCCCAAAATTGTCCTGTGTAGGTACATCGAGAAGCATGTTAAGCACAGCAGGCTAAACATCAACCAATATTATGCATGGTAGACAAAATAATCTCCAAAAGATAGCTTCAGTGTGCAGGTTTAAGCATGCTAGTAAAGAAAAACAAGTGGAAAGGTGTGTTAACTGCAACGGGCCCAACATTTAACAACAAGCAAACATAGTCATTCAAACTGGTATTGTGCCGGTCTAAGTACACTGGTTATTATTAAATAAAAATGGAAAGGCGTGTTAACTACAAGATGCAACAACCAAATGTAGTCATTCATAGTGGTATTGTTGAAACTGGTACTGATGAAATTGAACTGCACAGTACATACTTGCACATATAGAACATCACATTGTGAATAACTGGAATAAACAAGGCATACTATGAACAACCAAAGACAGCATTTGAAACTGGACATATGCTAACTACAAACAACCGAACAATCAAAAAACTTTGAAAGAGGCATATTCTAGCTATAACAGGCTTAACAGCAAGAAAATATATGCATTCCTATCGGTATGTTTAAAACTGGATTGATGAAATGTACTGCACAATAAATAATTGCACATATAGAGCATCACATTGTGAACAACTGAAATAAACAAGTCATACTTCAAACAACCAGATATAGCAATTAAAACTAGACATATTTTTATTACACTACAAACGAGACTCGACAAAACAAATCATGGGTTTCCCCCTGTGAAGAGGCACGACAAAACAAATCATGGGTTTCCTCACTTGTCATAGATGGGCTCATTCCCGTGGGAGGAGCACGGACCCTGGATGCGCTCCATGTTGTCGCAGATGGGCTCCTTCCCCTTGAAAGAGCACGGCTATCGGGTGCCCTCCCTGATGTCACAGACGGGCACTTTCCCCTTGCAAGAGCCGGAGAGGGTTCCCTCCCCGTGGTCGCCGTTGATGAGGTTTGACTTGGAAGTTGTGGATCCCAAGCTATTGTCGCAGAACGTGTCCTTCAGAAATATCAAAAGGGGCTCGATGGCAATGTAGGATGGCAAATTGATGACGGCGAGCCAGAGGAGGGGCCATGGATGAGATCGGCGGTTGAACCCAAGGGGTTAGGGGTGGGCCACTAAACCTATGACATAGCCCGCATTAGGCCGTCGCTGTCGATGACCTCGATGTCGTAGCTGGTGGCCGAGAAATGCCCGCATACTCTAGCCCGCTGCTTGAGTGTCTGCCACCAGTAATGGTCGTCGGCTTCCTCGGCAACATCAGGCGAAGAGACCGCAATACACCTCTTTTGGGCCAGTCGCTCCTCAAGCTCCACGGGAAGCATAACCGGGCTTAGGCTGTGATGTTCGGGAGTGGGGGATGGTGATGGGGATCTGTGGGAAAGGGGGCGCTTGGTAGGCGCCATCTAAGAAACTCAGGGCAGCCTGTGTATGGATGTAACACCCACGATGCGGCTATATCTCCCACGTGTCCAGCCACGACTTAGAGGCATAACCGCATGGTGGTTTTGTCGCAAGAGGGGTAATCTTCGCACAATCCCATGTACTGAATAAGAATGGGATAAAGAGTTGGCTTACAATCGCCACTTCACACAAATAACAAGTTAAACATACAGCATACAGAGTACAATCAAGGTCCGACTATGGAACCAAAATAAAAGAAGACAACCCCAAATGCTAGATCCCCGATCGTCCCAACTGGGCACCACTACTAATCATCCAGAAAAGACACATAAAAACGACCAAGAGCTTCATCGAACTCCCACTTGAGTTCGGTAGCATCACCTACGCTGGTATCATCGACACCTGCAACTGTTTGGAAGTATCCATGAGTCACGAGGACTCTGCAATCTCACACCCACGAGATCAAGAAGGATAGGGTAATGAGGTGGAGCTACAGCAAACGCTAAGCAAATATGGTGGCTAACATACGCAAATAAGAGCGAGAAGAGAAGAAACACAACGGTCGAGAAGCTAGAAGTGATCAAGAAGTGATCCTGAAACTTTTTACGTTCATACATAATCCAAACCATGTTTACTTCTCGGACTCAACCGAAAAGAGACCATCACGGCTACACACGTGGTTGATGTATTTTAATTAAGTCAAGTGTCAAGTTCTCTACAACCGGACATTAACAAATTCCCATCTGCCACATAACCGCGAGCACGGCTTTTGAAAGTTTAAACCCTGCAGGGGTGTCCCAACTTAGCCCATCAGAATCTCTCATGGTCAAAGAAGGATATTCCTTCTCCCGGAAAGACCCGATTAGTCTCGGAATCCCGGTTACAAGACATTTCGACAATGGTAAAATAAGACCAGCAAAGCCGCCCGATGTGCCGACAATCTCGATAGGAGTCGCACGTATCTTGTTCTCAGGGCACACCGGATGATACATCCTACGAGTAAAACCAGCCCTCATGTTTCCCCGAGGTGGCCCCGTAGTCTACTTTTTTCGGACCAACACTGAGAGAAGCACTAGCCCGGGGGGTGGGGTGGTTAAAATAAAGATGACCCTCGGGCTCGCGAAAACCCAAGGGAAAGTTATAGGTTGTTAGGCAAATGAAAAACCATGGTTGGGCCTTGCTGGAGGAGTTTTATTCAAGGCGAACTGTCAATGGGTTCCCATAACAGCCAACCGCATAAGGAACGCAAAATCAAGGAACATAACACCGTATGATGGAAACTAGGTCTGCAAGAGTGGAACAAAACACCAGGCATACGGCCAAGCCTTCCACCCTTTACCAAGTATATGGATACATTAATTAAAATAAGAGATATTGTGATACCCCAACATACCCATGTTCCAACATGGAACAAACTTCAACTTCACCTGCAACTAGCAACGCTATAAGAGGGGCTGAGCAAAAGCAGTAACTTAGCCAAACAACGGTTTGCTAGGAACGTGGGTTAGAGGCTTGACATGGCAACATGGGAGGCATGATAAACAAGTGGTAGGTGGCGCGACATAGCGATAGAGAGAACAACTAGCAAAGCACAGATAGAAGTGATATCGAGGGTATGGTCATCTTGCCTGAGATCCCGCAAGGAAGAAGGACGAGTACATGAAGAAGACAACCCAACGCAGTCGAACGAAACCGAAGTGAACGAGAGAAGCAACCCGGAAAGAAGCAAGCAACATAGTAAACGACCATCACATAAACATGGCATGATGCACAACCAAGTATGATGCATGTACGGTTTAAATATGCATGGCATGGCAAGGTGCAACAAACAATACTACAAATTAAGTGGAGCTCAATATGCAACGAGTTGCATATCGACGAAACACCACATAAATTTATTTAGTTCTCTCTTGTTTATGTACCCAACAATATTAAATGTTGTTGAACATGGCAAGAGGTGAAGCATATGAAAACTACCTATATAGGCAAGTTTAAATAAGGCCGGAACAACAAACAACAAATTCCAAACAAAAAATCCTCATAAGCATATTTTGGATTTGGTACTATTCTGTCCTAAAGCATATTTTAATGTTGTTAAACAGTGAAATAAAGTGCACCATGTTAAACTTGGCATTTTTCCACCCCATTTACATATAAAGTTTATTTAAAATGGAGCTACGGTTATTAAGTTATGAAATAAATCATTTTAGCATGTTATTTGAGCAAATTTAAACAAGTAGCATTTTAAACGTTTTAAACATAGATGAAAGTGGCATATTACGAAACTAGACAGAATTCTAAGCATTTTACATATATAAGTCATTTTAAAATGATGCATGGTTGTGGAGTTATTAAATGCATGAACAAAGATGGTTTTTCTGTAAAACTGCAGCCTCTGGAAAATTAGACAAATTCGTCCAGACCAGGAAAAAACATAACGGGCAGAATTAGAGCTATAGGCCGAAACAGGACATGGGCGGTAGGGCGCTCACCATGGGCCAAGCCCAGTCAGTGGAGAAGAGGCAGCTGGGCCAGTTGCTGGGCTGCTCCTGGCTTCAGGCCCAGGGCGTGGTCGCTGTGGCTGGCGGTCGAGAGGGTCAGCGACGCAGGGTCGGTCAACGCGGCTAGACGAGGCAAGCGCACCCTGATGTGTTGTCCTCTGCTCGACATGAAGCAGCGGCGGCGGCATGGGACTTGCAGCGGCGTGAAGCAGGGGAGCAGCAGAGGGAATGACGGGCCGCCGTGGATCCCTCTGGGACGGATCTGATCCGGCAGCTACCGGCGACGGGTGACGTCGGGAAGGCCATGGCGCTGCGGAGCTCAGGCCCTGGGATGCTGGCGAGGTGGCCGTCCGGGAACGACGTGGGGGAAGGGGACGCAGGGCTGGTGCAGGAGCTCCGGTGGCTTGATCCCGTCAGGTGCGTCGGCGACCTGCAAATAGGCGGCCACGGCGGGGAAGATTCAAGAGGAGCAGCGGGGAAAAGAGAGAAGACATGGGGAGCGACAGCGTGACCTGGTTGCGGGAGCGGCGAGGCGATGGGAGGAGGAGGAGGTGCTCGAGCGGCCGGAGTGGCACCGGGGCTGGTCCTGGTGGTGCCCGACGACGCAAGGGCCCTGGTGGTGCTGCTGCTTCTGGTGGCGCGTGAGGAAGCAGATGATCTCGTGCGCGAGGCTGTAGGCGCGGGGGTCCTGGTGAAGCGGTCGCCAACGACGGTGGAGGCGCTGACTTGCTGGAAGAGCAAGGTAAGGAGGAGAAGGCGCCAGGGAAGGAGAGGAGGCCGAGTGGATCGGTCCAGTGGCTGTTGGCACCAACGATTGGTTGGGCACATAGAGCAAGGAGAAGGATTTGTTGGATCGGGGGTTTTGGCTTCTCGTAGGTGGGGATGGATCCCGAGGGGAAATGGCCGGTGGCGGCTCGATGGGGCAAACTAGCGACTAGGGTTTGGACTGTTATATATAGTAGGTGGCTAGAGTTAGGGGTATATGGTCCATTCGATTGTAATCGGACGGACGGGAAAGAAATAGGCTAGGGAGTCCAATAAATAAAACAAAGATATTTTACGGATGTTTGGGGATGATCCGAATCCAACGGTGACGACTGTCCGTGTCGGGTTCGGGACGACTTTCGAACGCGCACGCGAGGGGTCGATGCATTGAACAAAGAGGGTTAGGCGGACGAGGTCAAGTGTTCGGTTTGGCTGAGAAGATAGAGAAGCAGAGCGGCCCGGGGACGGTTTTCGGAGAATGAAAACGTCCGACGTGTGACCGACTATAGTGCCGCTATATTTAACGGTTGGGCTGCCAAACGGACTCCAAATGCGATGAAACTTGACAAGCGTTCTATCTACCCTAAAATAAAACCGCACGCCAACTTTCATCCCATTCCGAGAACATTTTTATGCCACTTATAAAATACTATTTCGGACGTGACGCGGGCGCGGGCGAGTGTGTCTTGGCTCAGAACGAACAACTGGGAGAACTGGGAAACCCAGACGGATGCAAGTTTTGAAAACATGATGATGCAATGCACATGATGACATGGCAAGATGCAACACGCAAGCGAATGACATGGCAACAACGCGCATAACTGGAAGACACCTGGCGCAATGGTCTCGGGGCGTTATAACACTCCACCACTACAAGAGGATCTTGTCCCAAGATCTAGGATGGCACCGGAGAGAAACGGAAGAGGAAGAGAAGGGGTAAACGAAGTTGCTTCTTTGGAAAACGAGTGACACCAAAGAACCTTGAGAGGTTAAATCATTATGAGAAAAGAATACGATGGAGATGATCGAAGCTGAAAACACTCAGTTGGAAAAGAGGAACAAGGAAGAACAAATTCGAACAACACTCTGGTTGAAAAGAGATGCAAGACTTGATAAGACAAAAAGAACTTGAGCAGAGGACAGAACACTCCGGTTAAATGGATAAGCATGAAAAGAACACGATCCTCACAATTCAAGATGATGAATGAAGAGAGCAACATCACAATGCCTCTAGAAGAAATGAAGGATGGAATGGAATGAACGGAAGGAAACAACATCTTGAAAGAGCACACTTACGAGAAAAGCTAGAACGGAGTTGTTGGATTATCAACAACGAAAAGATAAGCTTGTTGTGGGCTTATGGAAAACATCTCAAAATTGGGGCGAAATTCTGCCACTACGGAAACAAAAGATTGGATTGATATCACCAAGGAGACGAGAAACTTATTTCACCGGGAGGATAAGTGAAGAACTTGGGTCATTTATAAGCACCATAAATAGCAAAAATCCTTAGGGAAATCTTTAGGTGAAATATAACCCAAGATAAGTCCAATGAAGAGATTGATGGGTTGCAAAGGATCTCATGAACGAATTGAAAATGATGGGTTTAAAATATGTCATTTTGGCCAACTTGTGAATCATGAAACATGAAGGAAACTGTCAAAATGACATAACACCACCTCAAAAGATAAGATAGAAAGAATTGCACTTTGCAATGAAAGATGAAGAATGCTTGAACTCCTCAAAACAAGACATGTGTTGAACATCATGTTTATTTGAGAGTATAGCTTGGCGGATCTTAACTTCGAGAGAAATCTTGAGGACAATTGAAGAATGAAAGGAATCCTTGACGAACCATGATGTAGAGGCTCAATGAAGAACTCTGTTAATAAAATTATGATAAAAAGAAAGAGGAGTTGAAAACACGAGGTGAAGAGTTGCAATGACTTAGATGGAGCTTCACGATGAGATAATGCGGAAAACATGGAACTCTGGAAAAGAAAGGTGACTCACTTGAACCGATAATTTACTCATCATGAACAAACTCCGAAAGAATGAATCAATCACTTGGATGAAGCAAGAATAAGAATTATGTTATGCGTATCCTTCAACAATTTAAATTGATGACAAGAAGTGGATTTGGCATACTACTTATTGTCGTAGAAAGGATTAAGATGGATATGGCGGAAACTTCGGAAGGTCTTCAACGATCCGCCGGTAGGATTGGAAAGAACGAATGAAATTATATGAGAACATAGCAAGAGGAATCTTGAACGAACCACCATAAGAATTGAAAATGAATGAAGATACATGGGGAAATTTAGATACAAGAGAATGAAGAGATCATGAGCCGATTAGAGGATGTTTGCCCGATGCACCGGCCGGTAGAATTGGGGAATGAGAGCTGAATGTTGAGAACGAATAAATCTTCTGAAATGATGGCCTCCGGAGAATCAAACTGAAAACACTCATGAATTACTCCGGATGGGTGAAAAGAATTCTCACAATCGAAAACAATTATGAGAGGATGTAAGCAAGCTTGAACTTCGCATCTCTGAGAGAACGGATAAGATTTGGAGGAAAAACTCTTCTTCGGTCTTCAAATGTTGAGAATGACGATGAGAGACACCACCCTGAATTGTTGAGGCACTCTAGAATGAAAATTAGAAAGGTTGAACAAATGATGAAAAGAATTTGAAAGATCTTGGAGAAAGACATTTGACTGATGACAATTCATTCTTATGTCAAACTTGGAAATGAATTTGAAAATAACTCCAGAAAAATTAGAAAAGTCAGGTAAGATCCTGGGAAAAGACTTGTGGGTTAGGGCCCACTCAAAAGATACACCGTTGAACGATTTAAAAGAGCGATTGCGCCGATTGAATTAAATGGCTTGAATGAGATGACATCCTCAATAGAACTTGAGTGAATTGAGAATGGAAGCTTGAATGTTTTGAGATATCTTCAGCACTCCGGAACAACTGAATAGAGAGAGATGAGCGATTAAGAAGTACACCAGTATGATAAAGCATTGTGAAATGAGGAAAGGGATAAAATTAGCACTGAAATCTTTGATTGAATCCACCGGAAAAGAAAAGAGAACGAAGAATGATAACTTGAAGCTCCGTTAGTATCTTCCTGAGACTCACCGGATAAGAACATTTATTGAAAAGAATGAAGAGACTTCACATGAATAAAATGGATAGTTGATTTGATGTCTCTGAGACCTTGAAGAAAAGGGTGGGAGGGCGGGAAAAAACAAAGGAAACTTGGGACGGATGAAACAAACACCGTTGAGAAAACTTAGAGTTGATCTTGCGGATATTGAAATGATCGGATCCACTTGAAGAGAAACACACCAGTTGGAAAAGAATTGGCATGGCCATCTCGATGAACGCGAAGGATTAGCATCCACATAGAAATATGAGAAAACCATTTAGGAAAAGGTATGGATTCAACACATGACATTGAAGCAACTCGAATACCACAAACCAAAACAAAACAAAGGATTGGCTTGGAGAATAAGCCGGAAACAAACATATGATAGACCACATATCGTATCATGTGTCAGTTGGAAAGATATCCAACATGATACTTGAATTCCCACCTATAAACTCCTGAAACTTTTTGTTTATGCAATCGGGTGTTGGGGATACAGGGGAAGCAATATATCTCACCCATACTAACAATCCCTACATCCAGTTGCACCTGTCCTTCAAGACATAACCAAGAGACCTTCGGAAATCATGTACCTCAACCTTCGAAAAGCATTCGTTATACAGTTATGGCAATACTCCCGAACTCCCGCCCCAGTACTAGGTGGCGTCGAGGTTATCTCACCAACAACTGCATAAAAGAGATTTTCGATGTCGGCGAACTCAGGTATTCCAGAACTGCAACGATAAAATTGTGACGACAACACCTCGGAGATCAACTCCCTGGGACACTGCCACAACCCCTAAATGTCAGGAGGCACCAAGGACAATGTTCTCGTCACAAGAATATTGGAACGATCCCAAGATACCTGCGTGATCCTAGAAATTTTTTATTGAAATTTGAGGAGAGGGAAGTCAAAACTTCTACGTCAGGAGGCCTCACCAGAGCGACGAAGGGACTGAGGAGTAAAAAGAATCCTACTCTACGATATATATAATCCTAAGACTCAAAACATTTTGTTCTAGACTCAACAACGTCAGCTATTCGATCAAGCAGTGGGCTCCTATGTCGGGGATGGCTCTGATTACCAACTTGTAACACCCACGATGCAGCTATATCTCCCACGTGTCGAGACACGACTTAGAGGCATAACCGCATGGTGGTTTTGTCTCCAGAGGGGTAATCTTCACACAATCCCATGTACTGAATAAGAAAGGGATAAAGAGTTGGCTTACAATCGCCACTTCACACAAATAACAAATTAAACATACATCATCTACAGTACAATCAAGGTCCGACTACGGAACCAAAATAAAAGAAGACAACCCCAAATGCTAGACGCCTGATCGACCCAACTGGGCACCACTACTGATCATCCAGAAAAGACACATAAAAACGACCAAGAGCTTCATCGAACTCCCACTTGAGTTCGGTAGCATCACCTGCTGGTATCATCGGCACCTGCAACTGTTTGGAAGTATCCATGAGTCACGAGGACTCAGCAATCTCACACTCGCGAGATCAATACTATTTAAGCTTATGGGTAGGATAGGGTAATGAGGTGGAGTTGCAGCAAGCGCTAAGCAAATATGGTGGCTAAGATACGCAAATAAGAGCGAGAAGAGAAGAAACACAATGGTTGAGAAGCTAGAAGTGATCCTGAAACTTCTTACATTCATACATAATCCAAACCGTGTTACTTCTCGGACTCTGCCGAAAAGAGACCATCACGGCTACACACGCGGTTGATGTATTTTAATTAAGTCAAGTGTCAAGTTCTCTACAACCGGACATTAACAAATTCCCATCTGCCACATAACCGCGGCACGGCTTTCGAATGTTTAAACCCTGCAGGGGTGTCCCAACTTAGCCCATCACAAGCTCCCACGGTCAATGAAGGATATTCCTTCTCCCAAAAAGACCTGATTAGTCTCGGAATCCCAGTTACAAGACATTTCGAGAATGGTAAAACAAGACCAGCAAAGCTGCCCGATGTGCCGACAATCCCGATAGGAGTCGCACGTATCTCGTTCTCAGGACACACCGCATGAGACATCCTACGAGTAAAACCAGCCCTCAAGTTTCCCCAAGGTGGCCCCGCAGTCTACTCAGTTCGGACCAACACTTAGAGAAGCACTGGCCTAGGAGGGGGGTTAAAATAAAGATGACCCTCGGGCTCGCTAAGACCAAAGGGAAGGTTATAGGTTGTTAGGCAAATGTAAAACAAAGGTTGGGCCTTGGCAGAGGAGTTTTATTCAAGGCGAACTGTCAGGGGGTTCCCATAACACCCAACCACGTAAGGAACGCAAAATCAAGGAACATAACACCGGTATGACGGAAACTAGGGCGACAAGAGTGGAACAAAACACCAGGCATAAGGCCGAGCCTTCCACCCTTTACCAAGTATATAGATGCATTAATTAAAATAAGAGATATTGTGATATCCCAACATATGCATGTTCCAACATGGAACAAACTTCAACTTCACCTGCAACTAGCAACGCTATAAGAGGGGCTGAGCAAAAGTGGTAACTTAGCCAAACAACGGTTTGCTAGGAAGGTGGGTTAGCGGCTCAACATGGCAACATAGGTAGCGCGACATAGTGATCGAGCGAACAACTAGCAATGCAAAGATAGAAGTGATATCGAGGGTATGGTCATCTTGCCTGAGATCCCACAAGGAAGAAGGACGAGTCCATGAAGAAGACAACCCAACGTAGTCGAACGAAACCGCACAACTCCAGAACGAAACTGAAGCTAACGAGAGAAGCAACCTGGAAAGAAGCAAGCGACATAGTATACAACCATCACATAGACATGGCATTATGCACAACCAAGTATGATGCATGTCCGGTTTAAATATGCATGGCATGGCAAAGTGCAACAAACGATACTACAAATTAAGTGGAGCTCAATATGCAACGAGTTGCATATCAACGAAACACCACATACATTTATTTAGTTCTCTCTCGTCTATCTACCCAACAATATTAAATGTTGTTAAACATGGCAAGAGGTGAAGCATATGAAAACTACCTATTTAGGCAAGTTTAAATGAGGCCGGAACAACAAACAGCAAATTCCAAATAAAAAACTCATAAGCATATTTTAGATTTGGTACTGTTTTGTCCTAAAGCATATTTTAATGTTCTTAAATAGGGAAATAAAGTGCACAATTATAAACTAGGCATTTTTTCACCCCATTTACATATAAAGTTTATTTAAAATGGAGCTGCGGTTATTAAGTTATGAAATAAATCATTTTAGCATTATTATTTGAGCAAATTTAAACAAGCAGCATTTTAAAAGTTTTAAACATAGATGAAAGTGGCATATTATGAAACTAGACAGAATCCTAAGCATTTTACATATATATGTCAATTTAAAATGATGCATGGTTGTGGAGTTTTTAAATGCATGAACAAAGAGGGTTTTTTTGTAAAATAGCTGCCTCTGGAAAATTAGACAAATTCGTCCAGACCAGGAAAAAAACATAACGGGCCGAATTAGTGCTACAGGCCGAAAGAGGACATGGGTGCTGGGGCGCTCATCATGGGCCAATCCCAGTCGTTGGAGAAGAGGTAGCTGGGCCGGTTGCTGGGCTGCTCCTGGCTTGAGGCCCAGGGCGTGGTCGATGTGGCTGGCGGTCGAGAGAGTTAGCGAGGCAGGGTCGGTCAACGCGGCTGGACGAGGCGAGTGCTCCCTAATGCCTCGTCCTCTGCTCAACATGAAGCAGCGGCGGTGGCATGGGACTTGCAGCGGCGCGAAGCAGGGGAGCATCAGAGGGAATGGCGGGCCGCGGTGGATCCCTCGGGGACGGATCTGATCCGGCAGCTACGGGCAACGGGCTATGTCGGGAAGGCCATGGCGCCGCGAAGCTCGGGCCATGGGATGTTGGCGAGGTGGCCGTCCGGGAACGACGCGGGGGAAGGGGACGCAGGGCTCGTGCAGGTGCTCCAGCGGCTTGATCCCGTCGGGTGCGTCGGCGACCTGCAGACAGGTGGCCAAGGCGGGGAAGATTCAAGAGGAGTAGCGGGGAAAAGAGAGAATACATGGGGAGCAACGGTTGACCTGGTTGCGGGAGCGGTGAGGCGATGGGAGGAGGAGGAGGAGGTGCTCGGGCGGCTGGAGTGCCACTGGGGCTGGTCCTGGTGGTGCTCGACGACGCAAGGGCCCCGGTGGTGCTGCTGCTTGCGGTGGCGCATGAGGAAGCAGAGGAGCTCGTGCGCGAGGCTGCAGGTGTGGGGGTCCTGGTGAAGCGGTCGCTGGCGACGGTGGAGGTGCTGACTTGCTGGAAGAGCAAGGTAAGGAGGAGGAGGCGCCAGGGAAGGAGAGGAGGCCGAAGGTATCGGTCCAGTGGCTGGTGGCAACGGCGATTGGTTGGGCACAGAGAGAAAGGGGAAGGATTTGTTGGATCGGGGGTTTTGGCTGCTGGTAGGTGGAGATGGATCCCGAGGGGAAATGGCTGGCGGCGGCTCGATGGGAGAAATTAGGAACTAGGGTTTGGACTGTTATATATAGTAGGTGGCTAGATTTAGGGGTATATGGTCCCTTTGAATGTAATCAGACGGACGGGAAAAAATAGGCTAGGGAGTCCAATAAATAAAATGAAGATATTTTACGGATGCTTGGGGATGATCCGAATCCAACGGTGACGACTGTCCATGTCAGGTTCGGGACGGCTTTTGGACGCGCACGCGAGGGGTCGATGCATGGTGCAAAGAGGGTTAGGCGGACGAGGTCAAGTGTGTTGTTTGGCTGAGAAGAGAGAAGCAGAGCGGCCCGGCGACGGTTTTCGGAGACCGAAAATATCTGACGTGTGACAGGCTATAGTGACGCTATATTTAACGGTTGGGCTACCAAACGGACTCCGAATACGACAAAACTTGATAGGCGGTCTATCTACCCTAAAATAAAACCGCATGCCAACTTTCATCCCATTCCGAGAACATTTTTATGCCACTTTATAAATACTATTTCGGATGTGACGTGGGCGCGTGCGAGTGTGTCTTGGCTCAGAACGAACAACTGGGAGAATTGGGAAACCCGGACGGATGCAAGTTGTGAAAACATGATGATGCAATGCACATGATGATATGGCAAGATGCAACACGCAAGCGAATGACATGGCAACAACGCGCATAACTGGAAGACACCTAGCGCAACGGTCTCGGGGCATTACAATGGAGATCGGTGGGTAAGCTGCATGAGCAAACCGGCAGATGTTGACAATGGAGGCCATGAAGCGATGGCGGGGACCTTGCTAGGGTTTCGAGCGAGGGAGGGTGTGTGTGTGCGCGCACGCCTGAGGAGGTTTTGGTGTGTGTGTGTGTGTGTGTGTGTGTGTGTGTGTGTGTGTTTCTGTGTGTGTGTGTGTTTGTGGAGGTGGAGGTGTGTTTGAGGAAATGACGCGGGTACTGAAAATTTTACCACGTGGGAGTCAAACGCGGGAGTGAAATGCTGGGGCTATTGAATTTTTTTGATGATGGTGCATCGCACATGGTCCGGAGATAACAATTGTGTGTTTATGAAACAGAAAAACCCTCGAGGCGGGCAGATATTTTCGAGGGATGCAGGCAGGATTCAGAACAAGAAACATCACACACGGTCAAACACACAATAACCGTGTGTTATCAAACAGAAAAAGATGCAGGCGGGTAGATATTTTTGAGAGGGGAAGCGTCATGGAGCGCAATGCACACGGTTAGTTCGAGTGAACCATGTCTGTTGAGTCATCCGACTTGTCTAATGTTCATAAATTTGGAGAAAATTGTTGCGAGAGAGGGTCACAACACGAACACACTTGCATGTGGACAAAATTTATGTATGAAAATGGTGGTTTGATTTTCAAATACCAAATGCAACTTCGATCTGGCACCTATCTCGCAAAGAGCACGATATTGCTTTCCCCCACCCCCTCGTGTTGGCACGAAGGGATTCCTAAGCTATGAATGCATACCCCCTCCGCCCAACCGAGGTTCACCTAGCAAACTATGAAATAGCTAGCAAACCCCTCCCTCATGTTGGCAAGAAGAGACTCCTAAGCTATGAATGCATGCAACCCCCAACCGAGGTTCACCTAGCAAAGTGCAAAGTAGCTAGCAGCCCCCCCCTCGTGTCGGCACAAAGGGAATCCTAAGCTATGAATGCATACCCCCCCAGCCGAGGTTCACCTAGCAAAGTGTGAAGTAGCAGCCGCCCCCCCAACACACACACACTTTCAGTCGGCGGTCTAGAGAGGCATATCTCACCAAGATGGATCATAAAACGGACCAAGAATAATCCACCTTGGTCGTACAACCTCTCTCTTGTTGTTTTTCAAAGTGATGGCCGTCCATGCGACCCCGGAGATGGGCCAGCTCACCAAAAATCACGCAAGTAGCTAGTCCCCAAAGACAACCACTGCATGCGTGTGGCCCAAACATATGTATGGAGAGGTGTGTTTTTGAGTACACAATGGAACAACTTTGATGTGGCACCGTGATTTTGAACTAGAAATCTCCACATTGAGTGAGGGTTAGGTTGACGATGCATATATATGTTACACCACACTTCAAGCCAACGACGGGGATTCATGCATGCATGCATAGTATATGCGCTCAAACTTAATTAGGTTTGAATCTCACCATGACCTATACTAGGATAACACGAACCAAATGAAGAATCCGCCATGGTAACATATCTTGTTGTCGGTCAAGGTGATCATGGACGTCCACGCGGGCCCATGAATATATAGGCTTGTCGCCTATAACCACGCGAGGGAGTGTTCCGTTCGAAGGCAACCACTACATGCATATGTAGTGAAGTGATGCGTGCATGCATGTTTGAATACCTGGTATCTGGCTTCCTCCTCTGCCATCCCCTTCTTGAATGCCACTTGCCTGGCTTTCTTAGCCGGCAGCAGCGACTTCCACAGACAAATATTGTAGTGGCCCCAAAACCAATCCAAAGTTGGGGGTCTGGCACAACCTCCTCAGGCGGCGCGTAGGGGTCATCGTCGCTACCAATCGAGTGAGCATCCTCAGGGGGCGGCGACTCCTCGTCGGCACGTGGGCAGACCGACGGTGCCATGGCAGAGATTTGAGAGAGAGAGAAAGAGGGAGAGAGAGAGAGGGAGAGAGAGAGAGAGGGAGGGAGGGAGTACGAGTGGAGGATGTAAATGAGAATGCAGGCGGGACAACGTGAGCAAGGTAGTATTTATTGGTGGACGGAATCTAGATCGGCGGGGACAGTACACACGCCGGTCGCCAGAATTTACGAGTACTGTAGTTTGAATTACACACGATTCCCGCGGAAAAATCTGTGTGTGAACATAATAGCTGACGGTTTCCAATACAAAACCATGTCTGATTAATGATCCCCGCCACTCACCTACCAAATCTCGAGCCACGAGATAGAGTGCCAATCGTGTGGGGGCCAGTTGTCTTCCCAGATCTTTACATTCTCTTTTTTGAACACCAGATATTTACATCATCTGATGATTTTTTAACTCGCACACAAGTACAAAAAAAGATTTTTCAAACCGTTATGGTTAGGCGTTGCATGTAGATGTAGTTCAAATTTGAATTATGTTCATTAAGTGGTTAGAAAAATCACTTAAATGTCTTTAAAAGGTCAAATGACCCCTGAAAGTTTCCAAATTTTCACATGACAGTTGTATTAGTGCACGTTAAATGTAGAAACAATTTGAAGGCCGTAAGAGGAAGCTATCTCCCGTTCGTCATCAAACATTCATTGTTCCCTCTCAGAACCACGAACCTTCTAGTGAGTTGCTCCGGTTTGTGAGGGGTGTGCGTCCAAACTTTTGTCAAACAGGATAATTTTTTTACCACATCATCTTGGTGGCATGACATTAAAACAAGCAATGTTTCATGTTTTTTATCATTCTTTAATTTTTTCAAATTAAAATGCCATGTCACTCCATGCATGTGCCCTTGCCTTGAAACCAATATGTTTGAAAATTCTTCCTGATTTACTGCACATGGAATTAACTCGCACACAAGTACGCAAAAAAATGATTTTTCAAACCATTTTGGTTAGGCGTTGCATGTATATGTAGTTCAAATTTGAATTACTGTCATTAAATGGTTAGAAAATCAATTAAATGTCTTTAAAAGTTCAAATGACCCCTGAAATATTCCAAATTTTCACATGACAGTTGTATTAGTGCATGTTAAACGTAGAAAAAAAATTTGAAGGCCGTAAGAGGAAACTATCTCCCGTTCGTCATCAAACATGCATTGTTCCCTCTCGGAACCACGAACCTTCTAGTGAGTTGCTCTGGTTTGTGAGGGGTGTGTGTCGAAACTTTTGTCAAACATGCCAATTTCTTTACCACATCATCTTGGTGGCATGACATTACATCAACAAAGGTTTCATGTTTTTCTGATCATTTTTTTAACTTTTTGGAATTAAAATGCCATGTCACTCCATGCATATGTATGCATGTGTCCATCTCGTGACACCAATATGCTTGAAAATTCCTTCTAATTTATTTCACATGGAATTAGCTCGCACACGAGTACACGGATATGATTTTTCAAACCATTTTGGTTAGCCGTTCCATGTAGATGTACTTCAAATTTGAATGACGGTCAATAAATGGTTAGAAAATCACTTAAATGTATTTAAAATGTCAAATGACCCCAATAATTTTCCAGAATTTCCCATTATAGTTGTAGTAGTGCATGTTAGACGTAGAAAAAAATTGAAGGCCATAAGAGGAAGCTATCTCCCGTTCGTCATCAAACATGCATTGTTTCCTCTCGGAACCATGAGCCTTCTAGTGAGTTGCTCCGGTTTCTGAGGGGTCTGTGTCCATACTTTCGCCAAACATGCCAATTTCTTTACCACATCATCTTGGTGGGATGACATTACATCAACCAAGGTTTCATGTGTTTCTGATTTTTTTGGAATTAAAATGCCATGTCACTCCATGCATACGTATGCGTGTGTCCATGTCGTGAGACAAATATGTTTCAAAATTCCTTCTAGTTTACTGCACATGGAATTAACTCGCACACAAGTACACAAATATGATTTTTCAAACCGTTTTGGTTAGGAATTGCATGTAGATGTAGTTTAAATTTGAATTACGATCATTAAATGGCTAGAAAATCACTTAAATGTCTTTAAAAGGTCAAATGACCCCTAGAATTTTCAAAAAAATCACATTACAGTTGTAGTAGTGCACGTTAGATGTAGAAAAAAAAATTGAAGGACGTCAGAGGAAGCTATCTCCTGTTCATCATCAAACATGCATTGCTCCCTCTCGGAACCACGATCCTTCTAGTGAGTTGCTCCGGTTTGTGAGGGGTGTGTGTCCAAACTTTTCTCAAACATGCCAACTTTTTACCATATCATCTTGGTGGCATGACATTAAATCAAGCAAGGTTTCATGTTTTTTTGATCATTTTTTAATTTTTTGGAATTAAAATTCCATGGAACTCCATGCATGTGCCCATGTCTTGAGACCAATATGTTTGAAAATTCCTTCTAATTTACTGCACATTGTCAGGACCCCGATCCTAAGTCACACCGATCTAGCATGTAACACATCATATCACTTTGCGGCCTCATGCACGGTATTCCCACGGGTGCCACCTTACCTGGTCCGGGACCGTTTGTGCCGTTTGCCTCACGTATATGATAGTGTCGCTACCATCCATATGACAGAGAAACCGGGCCGACATGACTAGTCGTGAACCCAAAGTGGCACTAACTTACAGGGACATGCATACATGAACCAGCATCGAACGTGTCAGTCATCAGCATGTGAATCCGGGCTGTAGCAACTGGGCTAACAGGACTCCAGGAACCCGGGTTGTAACAGGCTAGCAGGACTCCGGATGTCACCGTGTGACATTTCCCGGAAGGGACAGACATAGGAACGAACTGGATCACATGCCGGCCACTCTACATGCTCCGAAGCAGTAGTAACTGGGCTAGCAGGACTCCGGGAAACCGGGCTATAGCAGACTACCATGGCTCAGTCGAAGCACTAGACTACATTTCCCCATAAGAGAGGCTACCAAGGATAAACAACTAGGTTGTCGGATCCCACACATACAAAGCATTTCAATCATACACACAATATGCTCGATATGTGTAAATACAACATGGCACCGCAACAAAACTCTACAACTCAAAGTATTTATTCAGTAGGCTTTGAAGAGCCAGATATTACAAACATGGGTCTCATGACCCAACATACAGAGCATACAAGCAACAAGCACATGCGGAAGCTTAACTTGTCTGAGTACAGGCAACTACAAATGAAAAGGCTGAGAAGCCCGACTATCTACAAGACCCTACCGAGGGCAGAAGATCGTAGCTGAGGTAACAAGCTAAACATCGAAGTCCACGCGGAACTACTAGTGAGACTGAAGTCTCTCTGCAAAAACGTAAATTAAGCAAACGTGAGTACAAATGTACCCAACAAGACTTACATCAGAACTAGCTACATATGCATCAATATCAACAAAGGGGGTGGTGGAGTTTAACTGTAGCAAGCCAGCTTTAACTCGGTGGCTATCCTAAACTACGACTACAAGTAACTTTCTTGAGGTGGCGCACACGAGTCCACATATTCACCATATCAATACACCACTATGGATCCACTCCCGTCTCCTTACGAGGATGCCATCCATATCACTCATGCTTATCTTGCGCATTTCAGAGTATCCACTTTCACTTGTCTATGAACTGTACAGGCAACCCAAAAGTCCTTTACCGTGGACACGTCTATTCGAATAGATGATGTTAACCCTGCAGGGGTGTACTTCTTCACACACGCTCTCGCCACTTACCACCATGTACACGTTGTGTATCTCGGCAACCTTCAAGCGGAAGCTTGGCGAGGGAGTCGGCCACGACCTGACTAACCACACAAGTCTCTAGTCCAGGTTTATTTCCTATTCGGGTTCCATCCGCAAGGAGATCCGGCCGGGGTTTAGCTCATGGCCCCAAACGATGAGAGCAGGGTTCCCGAGGCACCAAACAGGCGTCTCGGTACACCGTGCCTCGTGTCTCTACCGCATCATAGCCCACCCCTAGGGTCAGGCTACACACGGCCCCCAACACATATCCTACAAACACCAGAAACTAGTTGCAACTCCTGGACAGAGATCGAGGCGATTAATAAGCCGAGAGGGGCCGAGTTACCGGAACCCAATGTGTGGTAGTAACTGTTCATGGATCACAAACACAGAACTCAGTTCCAGAGGATAGTTTCAATGAGACAACCCACCATGTACTCCTGCATGGCATCTCACCGCTACCTTTACCAAATCGTGTTCACACACTTAGCTCTCAACAATATGACATGTTCACCACATTCCAATTCATCCCCGATGAATCGGACCTGACTCAACTCTAAGTAGTAGGAGGCATGACAACAAGCATGAATGAGTAGGCACATCAGGGCTCAAACAACTCCTAGTCATGCTAGTGGGTTTCATCTATTTACTATGGCAATGACAGGTCATGCAGAGGAAAGGGGTTCAGCTACCGTAGCATGTACAGTTGAATCGTTATTGTCCTAATGCAGTAAAAGAGAGCAGAAGCGAGAGAGTGGGATTGTATCAGAATGAACAAGGGGGTTTTGCTTGCCTGGCACTTCTGAAGATATTATAGCTCTTCATCGGTGTCATCAAACTCATCGTCAGAAGCACGTCCATCGAGAGGGGACAAATACCGGCAACAGAGAAGGAACACGATCAATGCAATGCAACAACATGATGCATGAATGTGACATGGCAATATGCTGTGATTTGAGCTAATGCAGCTAGCAATGATTTAAATGAAGTTAGTTTGAACTCAAGGTTCAAAATCAAACTCCGTAAGTGATAATTTAAATGCCAAACATGTACAGTTGAACTAATGCAGCTAGCAATGATTTAAATGAAGTTAGTTTGAACTCAAGGTTCAAAATCAAACTCCATAAGTGATAATTTAAATGCCAAACAGGTCATGCAGAGGAAAGGGGTTCAGCTACCGTAGCATGTACAGTTGAATCATTATTGTCCTAATGCAGTAAAAGAGAGCAGAAGTGAGAGAGTGGGATTGTATCAGAATGAACAAGGGGGTTTTGCTTGCCTGGCACTTCTGAAGATATTATAGCTCTTCATCGGTGTCATCAAACTCATTGTCAGAAGCACGTCTATCGAGAGGGGACAAATACC